>NC_026147.1:24145661-24170450 GCF_000512975.1 Sesamum indicum | reverse complement strand
GTTCCACTGCTTCTGAGGCTTCATGTTCTGGTCATGGAATTTATAGGTACTTTTGTTGTGTTCACTAGTTGTGCTACATGTGTTCTGCTGATTTATGTTCTTATTAGATGATTAAAGGATAGTGTTATAGTACTTCGTTTTGCTAAAACTAGCTGGACTGGATCATGATATCCACATAATGCAAAGAAAAGGGGCACTATAGTTTCTCTCCCCAGAAGCATTGTCCAAATATCATTTGCCCTGGGGTTTTTCTTGAGCATAATATATTATTGATTCTGTTTGTCTTTTTACAATTATGCTCCAACCATTGTTGTTTGTAACTGAGGGTCGCTCGTTACAACTACAATGAAAAAAACAGCTACTCATTTAGATTAATAAGGGCTGTTGTTGTTAGATGAGGCCCATCAGTTGTAGTTGGAGTCTACAAAGCTATAGAACCTTCTGCGCAGCCATTTATATACTTCATGATGCATCTGCTCATACTTAGCAGGGCCTCTTTGGCCCTTACAGTCATCAGGTAAACGCACTTACCTGATAAAAATAATATTGACTAGATAACTGGTGGTAGGAATCTTAAAGTTACTTTGTTGAGACTCTAGAACTTCTAAGGGTAGATGGTTCTTACAGTTAATAATGTTGGATTTAGTGATATCCAAAGCCTGTACTACACTGGGGTTGATTTTAAGTCTTCTGCAACAGGCAAAGCAGGTTGGGCTGCTCCCCGGCTCAAAGATGCTGACTTATCTCTTGATAAGTTACGTGAAGGTTATGTTGAGGTGAGTTTGATGGTTTTAGATTTCTATTCTTGATTGGTAGTTTTACTGATAGCTATTTTGACATCTAAATAGAACAGATTGTTTCGTGGTAGTTTGAAAACTAGGGAAGTTATTAATGCTTCAGTAGACGGGTTTATATATGTTCTAAGCTGCCTAGAACAAGGACATAAAAACCTAACCGCCTTATGAATAAGCTCCTTTGAAGTCCAAACGATCTTAAGTACGTTGGAGGCTGATTTGACCTTGCTAGAACCAAATTTTGATCTAGCTTCAGTGTTCTCCCCCAAACCAATTTCCTATATTTTGATATTGTTGAATCCGCTGAAATGAACTTTATCTTGAACAGCTATTGGAAATGCTTTTCTGTAATGATAGCTCCTGTTAGAAGCTGTTATTTTTACATGATCGCTCTTCAAATGGATATTACCATCTTCTGAAGTCCCTTCATGAAACACAGAAGTATGGAAAAGCTGATCCTGTTCCTATGTTCTCTGTGCCAGATAATTATGGCGATGCGAACGTTGTATCAGAAGTGCAAGCTGGTGCATGGAGACCTCAGCGAGTATAACATACTATATTTTGAGGTGAGCTTTTATTTTCTGTACTTTTGAATTATGGCATTCTCAACATAGACTATTGACTTCTTTTGTCGTGCAGGGTCACTTGTACATAATTGATGTTTCACAAGCTGTTGATCTTGACCATCCTCATGCTCTTGATTTCCTTCGAGAGGATTGTATACATGTTTCGGTAAATACTTCTATGATTATTTCTCTTCCTTTGTTTTCCTCTTGCGTGGTTATGTACTGAGTTACTTTATGTGAACGAAGACGATTTGTAATTTTCTCTTCACTTTCACACAGGATTTTTTCAAGAAACGTGGAATAGCTGTTATGACAATAAGGGAATTGTTTGATTTTATAGTGGATCCTACTATTGATGATGATTTGGTGGATAGTTATCTGGAAGAGGTATGTAAGAATTGCATGCATCCATCCACCCCGTTCAATCTGAAACTCCATTTTTAGTTACTGTGGACTCAGGGAGATACTCATTCATGTTACTCTGAATATCTTCACAGGCACAACAAAAGATTTTGGCAAGAGGTGATGTGATCTCCGCGGAGGAAGAAATTGCAGATTCTGTATTTGTGCAGGTTTGTAAGTTACTTGTAAATGACACAGAATGTGATTTGTGTTTTGCTTGAATTGTAGCCTGATTTATATTGTAATAACCACCCGAAAGTTCAAAATTTAGATATCCGTGTGTGAAAATTTTACTAACAGCCCATGATAAACATTTTCCCTTCAGTCATTCATTCCAAAAACTTTGGACCACGTGAAGCACGCTGAGGAAGATGTGCAACGCATTATCAGCGGGAAGGACACTGGGGACATGTACTATCAAACTATTACAGGTCTCAAGAAGGCCCTAGCTATGACCAATTCTTCCCAAGCAGAAAACGAGCAGTGCGAGTGCAATGACAAGCCGATAAAAGAGGATTCCCTTCAGCCCCATAAATCTCCCAGCTTGCCAGATGGAGAACCAGAAACCGGAACTGAGGAAAGTGACTCAGACGCCAGTGACTCAGATGAGGAGGGTTCATCTTCTGAAAGTGATAAGCAGACACCGGCAGATCGGAAAGCAGCTAGGAAAGAGAACAAGAAGAAAGTTAAAGAAGAAAAGAGGGAGGCACGGAAGAATAAAGTTCCAAAAGCCGTGAAGAAGAAGAAGAAAAAGCTGGCAAAGGCCAAGAAGTACCGGTGAACGACTAAGAGGCTAATCCTTGTAAGTAGCACAGAGCAATTTTGCAGTGTAGTGGGAGTGTTTAACTCTGGATAGAACTTCTTGCTAGCATTTGATATATTTGAGTGTGCATGGTGCTTTCTTCCCTTCCCTTGTATGCTGATTTGCAGTGTTATACGAGGATGTACACTTGCATAAGCTGCAATTATTTGCCAGATTTTAAATTTTTATTTAATTAAAGATGAGTTCCAATTAGCAGTGTAGTAAATTTTGTTGCCTTGGCTAGTCCTACTGCAAGGTGTCTCGTCGAGAGCTGACACTTAGAACTGTACATGTAGGAAGATAAGTATGTAAACGGAAGGAAATCCACTCGGAACTAAGCTGGGACAACATGCGCAAGAGTTCTTGTTCTTTGTACTCTTAACTAGACAAACCTCTTCCTACACAGGCAAAATGGATATCTTAATTCCAATATTGGTGATAAAGAAAAAGGAAAGGGAACAAAAAAGGCGGGTAAAGTTATATTGACATTCTCCATGTTAGTTCAAAATATACAAAAATTTTATGCTTTTTACAAAATTATAACTACTCCCTATGAGGTTATAGTTGTTGTATCACTTATTCAAAAGCTAAGTTTATGCAAACACCTTGAGAAACATTGCATTAACACCCTTCAGGGTGTAACTGTCATTTTGTAAAAGATATAGAGTGTGTGTATTTTGGCAGTTTAGATTGTTTCAATATAATTTATAAAAAAAAAAAAGGTGAAGAATTACCGATGACAATCGATGAATACACAAATACTTAGATATTTCTCGATGTATACTCTGTTATAACTCTTAAAAAGTCTGGCAGAGTGTTTTACAAGTAGTACAGGCGTATAGCCTTACCCACAGGCTAAGGGGATCTTCATTTACTCTACAGATATCTTTCTTCTGGAGAAAAAAGGCCAGCAACATGTTCGGCAGCCATTCTTTTTCCTGCAATAAAATCGACAAACAGTTTTTTATAAACTGTTAGATGGCTGCTGTGAAGACAAAGCTGTAAATTTAAGAAGCTTGTATAACCTCGTACTGCATATTTGTGCATAGTTTCCAAGATTCAAGATTTACTCATACTTCAGACTACAGACCAAAAACACAACATGAATCTAAAGAAGAAAAAAGCTGGTAAGAACAAATTTGGAAACTACCCTTTATTTAGATTCAAAAGAACCAAATTTCCCCAATTCTTTATATCAAAGCTTGGAAAGGGAAGATAGGTAATAAACATACCTGCCACCGCCGCTATTGCTCCGGCAGCTACTGCTGCCGCCGCTGCTTTCAGTGGTGCCGCTGCTGCCACTATTATTACTTGTTCTGCTACTATCACTATCACTAGAGCCAGTAAATTTCTTCTTCCACCAATCCCTTTCACCACCAACCTTTACCACCTCAGGCTTGGGAGAGACTTTCCAACTATTATTATTACTAGCAAAGCTCTTCTTTTTCTTGGAGTTGAAAGAAAATGGAAACACCATATTCAGAAACATCCCTTTATTCTCAAAGCTCCCACTTCTCATTATTATATTCTTTCTCTCCAGACTCTTCACTCTTACGACTCCCCCTCGCTGCAAACTCTGATTCTTAGGATTTTCTCTTTCCAACTGATGAGGGGTTTGAGTTAATTCCACACTGTGATGATGCTCAACAAGATCTTTTAATGAAAGTTCATACGATGATTCAGGCATGTCTTTCACCATCTCCATGAGTTCCCTCTGCCCTCTAGTTATCGCTTGCACTCTAGAGTTTGGTGATAAAGAGCTGTAGATATGGTGGCTGAGGAGGGGCTGATCAGATGGGCTGTTCTTCCACAGAGGCGGTGAGCAAACGCCGGAATCATCACTTTCCAAGAATTCTTCATTATGGTTTGGCCGAAACTGAACCACAAGTTCTTGATCATTACTATACTCGTTGCTGCAACTCTGATCATGGGTTTGTGCCAATCTACCCCAATCGGCATGAGTATGATGAGAGAATGGAGTTGCTGGATCATACATCATGGGATTGGGGAGAAAGGAATGGGGTGGGGGGGGGGGGGGGGGGGGGGGGGAGAAAGAGGTGGTTGTGGTGGGATTGTCATCAACATATGTAGGTCCTAAATGGTCACTTTCCTGACAATAACAAAGTATTTTTATTGGTGTGGCTTTCTTATTTACTGTTTTTTTTTTAAAAAAAAAATAATTTTTGGGTTTTTGGAAAAAAAAGGTCAAGAATTTCTAGATGGGTGGGATTAAGAGTAGGGCCCATCTTCCCCCCATTTTTCCTGGGCTTTGTCTACTTTTTGGCATTATTTTTTCTTGAGGATAAAGATTGGCCTACCCAAGTGCTCAATTTTATGTATTTTTATTAATTTCATTTTGTTTTGAATAATTACGTTGTCCTTTAGTATTTTTAAAGTTTGTTCTCTTTTAATAAATTGATCCATCTGTTTATAAGATGAGGAGAGTTTGTTAAAACAGAGCATTGAATAAAAATTCATATTTATTTATAAAACTATTATAGGTCAAATAATTCTTTTTTTTTTTTTATCAAGGTAAAAATGTACTAGTGTGTGAACTTTGAAAACATATAAGGGTCTTTTGGTCGAAAATGATTTGTTTAACTTATAGAAATTAGTGATAAATTAATTAGGAATAAATATAATTTTTTTTTTGCTGATTCGTTCAAATTTTGTGAATTAACAGATGGATACATTTGTTGAAAGGAAGTAAACGTTAAGAGTATTAAATATAATTTTCTTAACACAGAGAGTTTATATATAATTACACCAAATCTTAGAAGATGAAAGTGTAATTATCCTCTTTATTTTTCCATAATGAGCTTGTGTTATTGCTTAATCGAGTTGTTCTACTTGTACATATATAGAGAAAGAGACTTAGAATCAAGAAATTCATTAAAGATGTTAATTAGAAAAGCGTGTTGGACTAGTAGTACATGTCATAATAATAAAGGTAGCCAAATAATCTTAGAATTTTAAAAAAATAATTAATTAAATAAGATCTAATCATAATTAAAGTTGAAGTAGAAGATTGTATTACTACATATCTACGGAAGTGTTATAATCGTATATGTTTTTAATTAGTAAGATGTGAGATTTCTTTTTTTTTTTTTTCCCAAAAAAACAGGCTGTTGATGTATTTAAATAAAATAAGATAGTAAAATTTATTTATGCTATTAATAGTAAATACCTATTTAATTTAAAAAAATTGAATTAATTTGCTAAAAATTATTAAACACTTCGCAATATCAATTAAAAAAATTGAAAATTTTTATAATTAAGTTCAACCCAACACTCTCTATATAATGTGAAATAAATGGTAGGGCTGCTGATGCAGACTCTATAAAACTTGAGAATATTAAAAATATAAAATTTGAATTATTTGCTAAACTAATGATAAAAAAAATAAGAGATATTTCCAGTGATCTTGAGGGGGAAAAAAAAAAAAAAAAAGAAGAAAAAAGACGACTCTTGGAAGATTGGGAAGGGGTATAAAAATTGTGATGCATTTAATAATATTTTATAACAACATGATTTGAATGGTACTAAAAATGTATTGTGCCACGACGACTTTCATTAATGTCACCTAACTCGCTTTAATTTTTAGTTATGAAATTGAGGTCTTGGAATCCAAAAGTATACGGAAATATTAGCTACCTTTAATTGCCTATTTGCTATCACTTTACCTAAAAATACGTCTACTTCACTTGGTTTTGATTCAAATTGTAATAAAATTATTATTTTTTAAATATAGACACAAAAATAAGAATTATTAGTAATTTGTGCTGCATTTCGTGTGTGTGAGTTTTTAATATTATTTAACATAAAATATTTAGTACTTTGTAAAGTATATACAAAATAGTAAGTTATTTAATATTTATAAGGAAATAGTCATTAAAAAAAGATAATGATACAATATTAGATAGAAAAATTGATGCATGAAAAAGAAATAACTATCATAAATACAGGTGAGTGTGAAGTTTGATAAATAAATAAAAAATTAAACTAAATATTAATAAAATATAAAACTACAGACAAAAAAAAAAAACACACCAAAAAGATCAATCTCACTTAATAATAAAATTAGTGTGTACGATATATTAAAAATATATTTCAATTGTATAATTCAAATATTAAAAATAAAACGCGTGGGAGAGAAGGAAGTTGGGAACGTAAGAAGATCGAAAGTTAAGAAAAAAGATGTAATAATTAAATATTTGGTGAAATATTATTAAAAAAATAAAAAAATGACAGACAAAAAATGCAAAACACTTTGATCAATACTAAACATGGTAAAAATATCTCCAAGTAAATAATATGGAGGCGTATATGATTAAAGAATTTCAAGAACATAAAATTCTAAAATCGTGACATCAACAAATCACGACTAATAATCTCATTGACATTGCAAGTTGCATGTATCTACCCACACGTGTGTGACTTTCTAGTCCTTCCTTGAGCGCCTCTCTCCTCCAAATTCTAGAATTTAGAAATATAGATAATTATATTTATATCCTTTGAACTGCATAATCATTCTTATTTTTTTGCAAATTTTTAAAAAATGCCACTCACAATAAAAAGATATAGATAGTTTGTATAATAATATTGGTATTTTTTGGGGTGTATGTGTAATTTTTCAAATAATAAGTATGATTTTTGTAAATCATGTTGATATTTCTGGTGAATGTATGTGTAATTATTCAAATGACATGAATGATCTGTATAAATAAACCATAAATTAGGGGTGTAACTGTATTTACTCGTTAAAAATATAAAAGTACAACAATATGAAATTCTTCTAGAACATGGGAAAGTAAATGCTAGATAAAGTCAATAAAAGCGTGTTTATGAAGTTAAATGCATTTTTTTTTATTTCTTTATAGCTATGTGTAGACTTTGGACTTGAGTAAGATAAATGTTTAAAGAAAAATATTTTTATGTTTTTGCATTTAAGAATAAATGTGGAAGAAACAACATTTTGGAGTACTTAATTATGAGTAGCTGTCGAAGCATTTTTAATGTGTGTGTATAATTTTAATTTTTAATTTTTAAATTAAAAAGAAGATTGAAAAAAATTAAATGAATGATTGATTTTAAATTGGTGAAATAAAATAATATTTAAAAGATAATTATTTACAACTAATTAATATAAAATATGATTATTTATAATCAAATATAAGTATATGCAACGAGTAGTTACTCTAAAACTTTAAACCTTAATAAAATAGGTGTTACTGTACGTGGTCTTGTGAGCATATAAAAAAGAAGTTTAATGTGAGATGGAGAGAAAAAGTACAATTGTGAGAAGAAACAATCGTGGTATGTGGAAATGACAAGGAAATAAATTTGTGGGGAAAAAAAAGAATGAGGTAAGAGAAACGTGGGGTAGTGAACTGCGAGAAAAATAATTATAATTATGAAATTATTAAAAGACATTGAAATTATTATTTTTATATAAAATAAAATTTAAGAAAAGAATGGATTAAAGGGTAAATTTGGGTATTATACGATAAAAATATATATGTTTTTGACCTAATTGGGCTTCAAAGAGTGTATGTATGACCATAGAGGGCTTTAAACCAGGACGTTTTATGGAGCCGAGTTCCCTCTAAGCCCAATTACTATATTATATTAATACTACGTGATTTGAAATATTTTGACAGTTCAATTGGCTGGAATTTATTGCTTTATTACAATTGTAAATTTGTACATTCTCATCGTCTTCGTTTGCATGTTCGGTATTCATCAAAGTGCTAACAGATTCCTTCATACAGTTTCATTTTTCACTCGTCTAGTCGACCAGTGTTTTTCAGTAACAAATCCCTCGAATTCTTTGAAGTTGATTCATGCCCAGTTGATAAAACTTGGTCTCAGTTCCAATACGTTTCTGGGAAATCGCTGTATCGATCTTTACTTGAAATCTGGTTCTGCAATCGATGCTTTGGAGGCATTTCACGACCTGCCCGGTAAAAATATTGTCTCTTGGAACTTATACTTGAAAGTGTGTTATAAATGTTTTGGTGTCGAAAAAGCACGTCTGGTGTTCGACAGGATGCCAGAAAGAGATGTTGTGAGTTGGAACACGATCATTTCGGGGTATATTTCAAGTGGGTTTCTTGATAGGGCGTGGGAACTGTTTTTAGAAATGCGGGATTCTTGCGTTAGGCCGAGTGAGTTTACGTTTTCAATGTTGTTATGCTGTGTAAAGTGTGGTAATTATGCTAAGGAAATACATGGGTGTATTGTGAGGTTAGGTGGAGGTTATTCCAATTTGGTGGTTGGAAATTCCTTAATTGATGTGTATGGGAAGCTTGGTCTTGTGGATTATTCTCTTGCTGTGTTTTTGAGCATGGAGAAAGTGGATGTAGTTTCTTGGAACTCTATGATTTCAGGTTGCTGTAAAGCCGGTTATGAAGAATTTGCTTTGCATAAATTCTGTTTAATGGGAAGAAGGGGTTTCAAGGTGGATGAGCATACCATATCCGCGGTGCTCAATGCTTGTACTAACTTGCGAAATTTGGAGAAGGGTAAGCAAGTGTTTTGTCTTTGTATAAAGCTGGGGTTTCTTTCAAACACAGTTGTTTCCAGTGCAGCTATTGACCTGTTCTCCAAATGCAATAGAATGGAGAATGCAATATCTGTTTTTAAGGAATCTTATCTATTTGATTCAGCCATCTGCAATTCAATGATTGCGTGTTACGCGAGCCACAATTTTGAGGCGAAAGCTCTGGAGCTTTTTGTTTTTTCTTTCAGTGAAAGTATCAGACCGACTGAATTCGCACTGAGCTGTGTTCTTTGTTCTGCTGCTGTCTTTGTTTCAGTGGAGCAAGGTAGTCAACTTCATTCTTTGGTGATCAAAGCAGGGTTTGAAGCGGACAATGTTGTGGCCACTTCACTTGTACATATGTATAGTAAATATGGGTTAATTGACTTGGCATTAAAGGTCTCTGCAGATATGGATTCTTGGGATTTAATATCCTGGAACACTATGATACTGGCGTTGACCCAGAATGGCAAACCAGTGGAAGCCATTTGCCTCTTTGAAGAACTACTTCAAAGTGGTTTGCGTCCTGATCGGATAACATTTGCTGGCGTTCTTTTAGCTTGCAGTTATGGTGGGTTTCTTGAGGAAGGCATGACGATTTTTTCTTCAATGCAACATCATGGAGTCAACCCAGCAAATGAACACTATGCCTCTCTTGCAGACATAATGACTCGGGCTGGTAGAATTGATTCAGCAATTGATTTATTGCACAAAATGCATTGTCAACCTAGTGGTCTTATGTGGGAATTCATACTTCGTGCTTGTGGGGATTATTGCGATCTAAATCTAATTGAAATAGTTGCAGAGAGGATGATGGAGTTGGAACCACACTCATCTCTTCCTTACGTGATTTTGGCTAACGCCTATGAACAGAGGGGTAGATGGGAAAGCCTTGTTCGAACGAGGAAGAAGATGCAAAAGATGGGAACACATGAAGTAGCTGACTGCAGTTTAATTGGTATAAAAGGCCATAGCTTTAGTTTTGAAGCAAACCAAATGATTCATTATGGTGGGAAGCATGTGTACTCAGTTTTGGGTTTATTGATGGAAGAGATGTGGGATGAAATGATGCTTAATTCAGCCAATCAGGCATAAGCGACCAGAGAAGCATAAGGTGACTAAAGTCGCATGGAAAGCCGAGATCACACTTTGTTTTTCAGCATGATGGTTCTGTAGTTGGTATCTTCTTGGAAGATATTTAGTGCCAACTCATTGCAATTAGCATGATTGCAGATTCGGTATACTAATGACACTGAAAAGTTTGTTTCACTTCGAAAGTGTTTCAACAGCCTAATGCAGAACACAATCAGATTACTTAAGGGAAACTGTTCGTACTGGGTGTCAAGTTGTCAAATTCCCAAATGCGATCCATTATACCTTGATGTCTCATAGATTTCTTTATTGACATCAGATTTGATGGATGTAAGTTTCCTATTTTTTTTTTACCAGGTTTCCTCATCCACCTAGTCAATATCATCAGTACAAACAATACATTTAAACTGAACCTCTGAGATTCCACCAAATATCGACAACTGAACAAAGTTGCTCCCATGAAACTGCGTGTAGCCTGTTGGCAAGTTCAGCATATGGGTTAAGAGTGGACTGACAAGAAGGGTACGAAGCTTAGTAGAAGCATTAGGAATCAGGTTAAGAGTATATGACAATTTGATCTTATTGGTTCTTGTTTCCACCTTTATACTAGGACATTCTAACTTGTTATTTCTCTAAATTCAGCTTCTGCTGCAGGAATAGATCGCAATCAGCATGGCAGATAATGGGGAAACCATCTAATATGTATGACCAGCTGCCGGCTAATCTCTGAGCAAGAGAAATTTCTTGGATAAACCATTACAAGACATCAAAACCTGTTTACACATTACACATTTACCTTTGTTGTATAAGAAAAATATGGAGAACGCACGAGGAGGGTAGTAAAAGCTCCTAACATGTACTTACTTCTCTATTCTTTTATATATAATTTGTTTCTGTGCTTAGCTCTTTGTTGACCTAGTTATCGTCAAACAAGACGATACTGCAAGACAACCATTAGCAGACGAGTGTTTGCTTGCAAGATCAATCAAATCTTGTATTTCTGCAATTTGTGAATGTTGAAGTTTGATCTTTCCTTGTGATGAACGTCCATTTGTACATACATCTTGAGTATTTTATTCTAATTTGTTGAAATATTCTATATTTGAGAGTATCAAGGTGAAACATTAAATTAGAAAGGATTGGAATTTTGCTGTAAACCCAATTGCTGAAGAAATGCTGCGGCTCATGATCATCTCATATATTGATTTGAAAGCCTAAACATGCCCTTCAAGAGTTGTCATCATCTACCCATTCTTCGAAGAATATGGGAGAAAATGTTAAATTTATACGAAAAATTTTGATGTGTAGGAATTCTAACTTTTTAATTCTTGAATTCTTACAAAGGATAATTGCATGAAGCCCACATGCTTGAACTCAAAAAATAGTAGTTAAATGAGATAAGATTCTTATCATTTGAAGATGGTAAATAAAACAGCGAACAAACTATAAAGTATATACTATGTCGATAAATACAAGATTCAGACAGCATAAATTTGTCTATAGGGTCACAAGAAAGACACAAGGAATTGTCGTTTGGTTTAAGCCAAGAAATGGATTCTTCGGAGTTATCTCAACTGCATTGCAACCATCAATTTTTCTTGCTTTTGCATAGACGGGTTCCGTTGCCCCTTGCTATAGACATATTTTGAGTATCAATCATATAAATCCTAACAGTTCTCTCTCTTTCACACACTCACACACAGTCCAGAGAATGAGACAGATTGGGACAAAGAATGGCAACAGATGATCCATCGAAAGAAAACATTTTTCATGTTCAAGAATTCTAGAAACAGAAATTCCAAAGTCGGGATCTTTTGTGCACAAGAATTCTTGAAACAGAAATTGCAGAACAAGCATCTTTCATGTTCAAGAATTCTTGAGATGAAATAGCAATTTTGCCCATTTTTTGCATTAACTTGGTGCTCTTTTGCATTCAAGAAAAACCCTTCACAAATTTTCTTAGATTTCAATTTATATGGCATCATCGATGGAGAGGAGCAGCAGTCGGAGGAGCTCCACTCCTTTCATGCCAAGAAGTATCGTGATTGCTTTCGATGCAACAAAAATACGAGACATTCAGGAGCTTAAGCAGATTATTTCTAATATTAGGTTGCATGACGACATGATTCAAGAAGCAGCCACAATCAAGCTGCTTGGGGTGTTGCACAAAGTACTGCACCCCAGTAAGTTTGCATATCTTATGGTATATATGTTTCTTATTGCATGCTACGTAGAATGAACTAACGTACATTGAACTTACATGTTAAGAGTGAATACAAATAGTGTGTGTGGCTCGTCATACATGAACTGTTTGTTTGAACTGGACCGAATTTACTCTCATCAATCCCTCATCCTATAGGCTTGTTGCAACTAAATAATCTTGACTCTTGGTTGCTCAAAATATGCTATGGGTAAAATGCCGTTGAATTTTGTACTATTCATACCATACATCACTCAATTCTTGGTTCGGTTGTTAAGTTCCATGATTTGTCATTTGTCTTTCTCACTTTCATGAAGCTGTCATTGTTAACAAGTACATTTGCAGTGGGCTTCCAAATTCAAATAGGGCCTAAGTCTTTTGTTGGAGCACATTTCCGTGCGATAGAAGAAGACGTCTCTAGAAAGGTTGATGAATATGTTCATACACTCCAGCACACTGCTGAAGAATGTGAAGCCGAAGGGGTAATACATACTTTCTGCTCCTTCTAATGTTTGCATAGCGGAAGATTTGCTTAGGACAAATTCTTTTTTTTTGGGCAAATATATGCAGCTAAGAGCACTGATCATGTTACATTCTTACAATTCTAACTATTTTCTCGAGTATAATATTTCTCAAACACAGTACATAGGACACATGCTGTAGTCAAACCAGAGATGCTTAAGGTGGGAAGTGTCATTTGATTGTTTGAAAGATAGTTTTGGACACAGTTTTTATGATGCTCTTCCCGGAAAATTTTCCGTTGCAATGAGTTATTGTTAATTAACCCCCCTAGCATCTACTTTTGTTGTCATGATTTCCCTGAAATGATCCTATTTATAGGTTAATATCGAGGTCAATATTTCTGCTGGAGCTCCGATCAAGAAGGTGGTTGTGCAAGAAGTAGTAGCTTTGAACCCAACGTGGGCTATAATTGATAGGTAACATTTAATCAAAAAAATTATGATCGCCTCGAATTTTCATTTATGCCCTTTTGTAGAACAAAAAAGGGAAGTTTTTTAATCTGATATCGTGCAGTATCACTGGATTATATGAAGAAGTAGAAGTCTTACTTTTTTCTGTTGATTATACCATTATTTTCATATTTGAACTTGGTTGCATGAGCTTGGTTGATGCTTATTTTCAATTCATATGAGATCTGCTATTTTTTTTTTACCTCACAACACATTCTTGGAAACTGTACTTGGTTAGCTGATGATGTATTATGGCAGGCACCTAAGGAAGGAATTGAGGTTTTACATTCAGCACATACCTTGCAAGGTCGCCCACGTTGTGGATAACTTATGCTTGCAGGTTTTGAGATCTTATCGTTTAGACAAGAGTACTGACACTATCAAGAATAATCTGGTTTATTCACTATCCAAGCCCGTTTCACCGCCACCTCCACCTGACAATGAGAGTGATAAGCAGTCTGTCGTTTCTGTACCTGCAAATTCCCCAAGAAGTTCTGATATTTCCAAGAGCAGCATGATGTCATCGGCCACAGCGTACGCTGAGGAGCCACGGAATGATTTTGACTCAAATGATCATCAAGAGACATCAGGTTAAGAAGATTATAATAGTTTGCAAAGATATCTGACTCTAAAATTTCTGATGCTGGACACTCATGTTTTGGCTCTATGCGGTTCATTTTCTCGTTCAAACTGGTGCTCTGAGTTCAACCATCTTTGTTTCGACCAGTTTGGTTAAAACAAAAAGAAAAAGCTCGTCCTGTATGCTTTCACGATGTTTGAATTTTACTTGCTTACTCTGTGATGGCTGCAGCACCTAACTAGGCATCTTGACATCCTGATCTCTGTTACTTATCATGTTCTGTAATTGTATTGACTAATTTCAGCAGGCAGCCAACATGAACTGGAAAATAAACATGATGAGTCTCCTGAAAAGATGCAAAAAGAGATAAGTTTGCAGAATCATTCTGGAAATCCTGTTTCTTGCTCTGCCAGCGAGATCAAAACGGGGCAGGATTCAATGGGATGTAGTTATTCTGATGCACCAGACAAACTCTCATCAGTTGATTCAGTGGAAGAAGGTGATTGCAGACTTTTTAACAATGTCCCGGTTTCTGTCTCTTAAATGTTTGTCTGTAACTGGTCTTGAATGATTGATGCAGGTACGAAAGCTAAAGTCAAAATTAAACAAGATGTTTCTCCCCCAGTGAACCAAAGACAAACAAGTCTTCAGATACATCCTGATGTGATGAAAAAGGACCTGGATTCAATGGGATTTACTTTTTCCATGATCAAGACTGCGACCAATAATTTTTCACCTGATAATTTACTGCGAGAAGGTGACTATGGAGTAGTATATAAAGGTCGGCTTAAGAATGGGCAGCTGATTGCTGTAAAGGTGCAAAAGGATGCAAACAAAAGACCTTCCGCAGAATTTCGTTCTGAAATTTACGTCCTCAGCATAGTACGTCACAAGAACATTGAGATGCTTCTTGGATATTGTTGCAAGGAAAACCTCGACATCTTGGTTTATGAATATATATGCAATAAATCACTGGAGTGGCATTTATTTGGTAAGCATTTTAGTAATATCAAACATATTTACTGAAAAATTTCATCTCATGGATGACATGTCATGCGACAGATAATAAAGAACATGTTCTTGATTGGCACCAAAGATATGCTATTGCCGTTGGAACTGCAAAAGGGCTGCAGTTTCTACATGAAGAGTGTCGGGGAAGTCCTCTCGTTCATCAGGACATCAGGCCAAGCAATATATTGCTCACAGACGACTTCATTCCCTTGGTAAATCTTGCAAGCCCCTAGTCTTTATCCAATGTCCTTGTTGCTCTAACGCATCTGTATACCCAAATGTGATCACCCCATATACTAGTGTAGATAGTCTCTATATCTTTCTATTCGTGCTTTTCTTTGTTAGTTCGATCAGATCGTATATGCGATGCCCTGCTCAAGAAAATATCTCAACTTGAACAATGTTTGGAGGTCAGACCTTATGTTCTTTCTGTTTTAATTCATGATCAGCTGGGAGACTGCGGTCTGGCAAAGTGGAAGACGAATAAAGATGATATCCAGACAAGACTTGTTGACAATCTTGCGTGAGTATTGGTTTATAATTTGTAATAAAACATGCTGTCTGGTGCATAAGTTGCCCTTGCAGTGATCTGACCTTGACCTCTCTCTGCAGATATCTTGCACCCGAGCGTGCAGAAAAAGGCGTTTCTTCAGTGAAAACAGATGTCTATGCACTAGGCATTGTTCTGATACAACTGATATCAGGAAGAAAGCCCGATAGTTCAACAACAGACAACCGGCAGAAGAACCTTAAACAATGGGTATGTTTTCAGCCTTTTCTCACCTTCTTAATGCCTCAACATTAGCAAATATCAACCTTGACCACATCTGTATTTCTTTGCTTCAGGCTTTGCCTTTGATTCAAACACTTGCATTCGACGAGCTTGTCGATCCTCGTCTTGAGTATTCATACGACACATATGAACTGTACAACATGGCTAGAGCAGCATACTCGTGTGTCCAAACTAAACCTTCAATGCGGCCAACAATTGGAGAGGTAAACCTGTGATACGTATCCGTATATCATAACGCTACGTTCATTCTTAACACCAAGCTTGATGCTTCAGGTATTGTGCATTCTTGAGGGGACGAACGATCTTCGACGCCACCTAAAGAGCAATTTATACCCAATCATACTGAATACAGAGGCCAGCCCTTAGTTGAGGTGAAACTGTAATGCTGATTTTCGATCTTTCTCTTCATTCAATTTTCATCTCACTCATATATAGTCAGGAGACACTGAGGGGACTAGCCTTACTGATGTGCCTCTACAGAAGATGAAAATTCAAATTTTAATTTCCTGTTGTGGTTAGGAGTGTATTCATAGCCATTGAAAGAGATAAACAACAATAATTCCCATCCTATTCTTATATGACTGCGTTGGTGTATGTTTCGGTGATGCGAAATCAGTTGACAGGTTGCGAAACGAATGCAAACAACAGAAGATACTATGTTCATACTTGCTCAACTTTTCTTTTACTAAAATAAGTTTTTGTAAAAAGTTTACGACAACAGATTACCTATTAATCGTTTATATTAAAATATCTGTAAATTATAAACTCACATTGAACAAAAAAAAAATATAAATATTGAGTCAGACTCAACGTCCAATATAAATAAAACTATTTAGCGTAATATTACATTGACTTAAAAATGAAGAAATATTTGTGGTGCAAAAATCAAAATGTATTTGGACAAGAAATGAAGAAAGAATTGGAAAAAGGCATGGGGATTTATTTGTTGGTTCTGCAAAAAAGTAGTATGTTGTTCTCACTCCTAGTTAATTACATAGCCTTTTATAAGATTTGATATATTTATATATAAATTTTTTGTAATTTGAAAATTTGTTTAGTATCTTGATATTTGCTTCCGTCTAACGTCACGATTAATTCAAATTTTTTAAATTACAAAAGATTTACGTGTATATTAAAAAATAACGCATCAATTGTGGAGAATGAACACTAATTACAAGAATAAAGATCACAAGAATTTAACAAAGTTTGACAATGTGCTTATGTCCTAAGCAATGAACAACTATAGTTTGAGAGAAGTATACAAATACAATGTGTAGACATAACCTTTGGTACATGTACAAAATTATCTTGTACCATAACACAGGGTGGCCGGCAGGCTACCAACAAAACTCATTTTTGTCCTCCTACTGTAATTATATCAAATTTTAAAATAAGACCAGAAGGATGTGTGATTATCCCCTTTCTTATTACTTGAAGATATGGGACACAGAGATATGATAGAACATGTCAAACAAAGACAAACATGATAAAATGATTTTTGCACCAAAAGTCGAAAGATAAATGCTTTTTACCAGACACCAACATTTGCAATCCTACACGCACACTCGTAGGTATATATGCGCTTTCAAGCCCACTGTTCCTTATGAAGTTGATTGATTAGGAGATGGAAAATATGGATATATGGATGCGGCTTCGTTTCTGTGCAATATGGATTTGTTACTTTCCTGATAAGGTTTGTTTTTTAAATTATTATTGGTTTGATTTGTCGTTTGGCTCATCTTCCTTTGTCGTTTGGCGTTTTCTTTAACTTTTTTTCTCTGGTCCCCATACAAATTCCCCATCACACCACATCAAAGCTTATACCTTCCGCCTCATCTTCAAATAAGAATGCTGTGGAGCCCACTTTTATTAGTATTGAATAATGATAAAATTTATTCCTTTTTTAGTATTGTTATTATTGTTTTAACAAGACAAATCTACTCTCCTCTCTTGAAATTTGATGTACATAAACTTCCTTTAATTTAAAAAATTATATTTAGCAACTACTAAAATTTACTTTCGTCTAAACAAATAAGTCATTCAATTGGTTAAAATTTATTAAATTTGTTAACATTGACAATAAAAATCGAATGAAAATTTATATTTACTATCAATTGGTTTACTAACTCGTTGCAGTTTAAATAATTTTTTTGGTATCAAATTATAAAAAATCTACATAATTATACCAATTTCAGGAGAGAACAGAAGCGTAGGTATCCCTGTAACTATGGAGCTTGACCGATTCTCAATGTTTGCAACTAAATCTTTTACATTATGATGAGTACCCAAATATCATATCTGCAAAAGGACCAAAACACCCCTCATTAAGGGCATTACAGTCATTTCGCGATCAGGATCCGCGAATATTGTAACAGGCGGGTCGCGTGGGACCCGACCCGGATCACGTACACCGACCGGAAACCCGGACAATCTCCACCGTTCGATCAGAACGCACACCAACGAGATGAGGCCACGTGGCCCAGTACTTACCGTACAACTGTGTATTATAAATAGACCCCGACACGCCATAAATGAGGTAACTGATACGCATTAATTGAGACCGAACTCCTAGATCGAACCAATTTCATTCGACCAAACTAACTTGAGCGTCGGAGGGTCATTGTCGGGGACGTGCCCGACGAGCTCACAGTTCGTGTTTTCATTCTCAGGGAACCCAAAATCTGGTCTTGGACGAATAGGCGCTTCGAGTGGAGATCGAATCACGAGACCGCATATTTCGACCCGGATCACATTAATTTTGCAATTGAATTATTGTAATATTTTGGTGAGCAGGTGCAGTGCTGCCACGTAACAGCCCAGCCAGAAAATTTGAAAGAAACAAATATATCTGCGTTGTAATGCACACCGCTTCCTGTTCACATGACACGTTTTGGCCATTGGCAATTGGCAATTTTTGAGGTACACTCATCTTGGACTAGGAGGTACAACCTACGACGTCCCACTCTCACTTTCACTTGCTACATTTTTTAGGTACATTCATCTTCCTTCCTCATTCCAGTTTCCGCAAACAATAACTAAAACACACACTCCCTTAATCATCTTTTATACTACCAAAATTTATCTGATTTATCATCTCAATCGTTTCTTGTTTTCTTGAAACGAACAGCAGAAGAAAAGAAGTCCCTTTGATGCTAAATTCTGACCACTGATCAGTTCTTTTAATTTTTCTTTCAAAGTTAAAACGAGAAAGAATTGAATTTTCTTGAAGAAGATGGTACCTCATGAAATTCTCTTTTGGTTTTTTGATTGACAGGAGCATAAAGGCATCAACTTTTTCTTTTTTAGGATTTTTGTGGTTTGAATTCTATATACTGATTACATAGTGGAATGATAGGGACAAAGGGCCTGGACTTGTGTTTTGAGAAGATGATGGTTTTTGGTGGTGTTGAGAATATGATGAATGGTAGTAATAATAACAATCTTGGTAGTGAAATTGGGGGTGGTTTAGGTGGAGGGTTGAGGATAATTGAGTGGAAAGATATTCCAGTGGAGCTGTTGCTGAGGATTCTGTCTCTTGTGGATGATCGGTGGGTGATTGTGGCATCTGGGGTGTGTCATGGCTGGAGGGATGCCATTTCTTGGGGCCTCACTCATCTCTCCCTCTCCTGGTATTCATATTTCTTTATTTTCATGATTTTGTTAAACATGGGATTCTGTAAATATTTTACTTGTGCTTGTCAGATTATGATCGAGCCTCATCTGTTATGGTCATCTGAAGTGGCAGTATTGCAAAATCACTAAGTTGATGGCTATTATTTCAATTTAGTTTGTATCAATTACAGAGTCGCTTATTGGATAGGGGAAGCAAGAGTAGGTGATCCATATTTCAACATTGTCACATATGCTAGAAAGAAAATAGATTCAAGCTTTCAGAGCTTGTAATAGTTGTTCTTGAGAAATTCTTGCGATATATATGTTGAAGAAATTTCGGTGTGTAGTGAACATTTCAGCATGCGTTATTTAGCTGTGTATGTTTCCTCAGGTGCAAGAAACGCATGAACGATTTGGTTCTGTCACTGGCTCCCAAATTCACGAAACTGGAGGTTCTAATTCTGCGACAAGGCACACCGCAACTTCAGGATGATGCTGTTGAAAAAATTGCAAATCACTGTCATGACCTGCAAGAGTTGGATCTCAGCAAGAGTTTCAGACTTACTGACCGCTCCTTGTATGCCTTAGCACATGGTTGTCCAAATCTTGTTAGGCTGAATATCAGTGGCTGTTCAGCCTTCAGCGATACTGCTCTCGCTTTCTTAACTGGCTTTTGCAGAAAATTGAAATTCTTGAATCTTTGTGGATGTGTTAGGGCTGCATCGGATAGGGCGCTAAAGGTATTGTGAACTGTAAGCCCACCTCCAAGATCAAATATGAGATTGTTTAACGTATTTCTCTCACTATCTTATGCAGGCGATTGGATACAACTGTAACGAATTGCAGTCTTTGAACCTGGGATGGTGTGACCGGGTCGGTGATGAAGGGGTGAAAAGCTTAGCCTATGGTTGCCCTGATCTCAGAGCTCTTGATTTGTGTGGATGTGTTCTTATAACCGGTATCTGTTTCTTGTACTTGTTCTCTTTCATTCAAAAATGTTGGAGTCGCAAAATTCAAAAGTATTCATACTATGAATAAAACCAATGAAATACTTTGAGGTGTTTCATTAAAGGAAGTGCATATTTCAACTCGGAAGAGGCGGAGGGAACTTGTAATTTTTGGAGTTGAATATTTTCTCTTATTGAGATGGCAATTCAGATTTCATTTGATTGGTTTTCGATTTAATAGCTTCAGTTTGTGGGTTTCTTGGTTTATGTCATGTGCTTATTGATGGATAATCATCTCAGATGACAGTGTAATTGCACTGGCAAACAACTGCCTTCACCTGAGGTCCCTGGACCTATACTACTGCCAGAACATTACAGATCAAGCCATGTATTCTCTGGCACAAAGCCGAGTGAAGAACAAGCCTGGGACATGGGCGTCAGTTTCCAACCGGCATGAGGAGGAAGGGCTTACGAATCTCAACATCAGCCAGTGCACTGCCCTGACTCCACCAGCGGTACAGGCGGTATGTGACTCGTTTCCTGCTCTTCATACGTGTCCTGGTCGACATTCCTTGATAATCAGTGGTTGTCTCAGCTTAACATCTGTGCATTGTGCTTGTGCTGTCCAAGCACACCATGCACCGACTGTGATCCCTCACTTAGCTCACTAAGACTGAGTTGCTTCCTGAAATAAGTAGGGGTTCTGTTTGAAGCTTGTTTTGAGCAAATTAAGACATTTGGTTGATGTTATGGAGGTTTAACTACACGGAAAAAACTGTTCATTTTCTTTGAAATGCTCTCCTTGTGCTGACTTTTCAGTGGTACCTTGTAAATTAGTTTGTATCTGGTGCTTTATTATGAATTGTTATTAGGACTGCAAAGTATATCGTATCATCGACCCTTGCTTTGAGATTGATTCTAAAGAGCCCCCTCAATTGGATATAAATAATGATAATGTGTAAAAATATTATTCCTGTTCCATTTTATTAAAGCTCATTTTAGTTCTATCGAATTGATAGTCCAACTAAGTTTAAATACTATGTATAGAGTAAGATAAGAGGTCAAATAAATCGAGACAGTAATATATGCAGCTTGACTTGATTTGTCGCACCCCTGAGGATTATCAGCCGAAATAGTGGCAAGAAAGTAGTTATTGTTAGGTTAATAGAACAATCGGATGATGGAAGTAATGCAGTAATAACCATGTTGTTCAAACAATAGGTTAACATACCTCAGTCACTACTATAGAAATGCACAAGTTTTTGAAACAACAGGTTTTAGCCCTTTTGGCTTTCCCCAAAGACTGTCTTCTGTTAAAAAAAATGTAGTTGAGGCATGCAGCTGATCACTGGTGCACAAATTATGAAAGATTCATAGCCTCTCATCTTCCTCTATACACAATTTCTTCATCATCTACATCAAATGCTGGGTTACAGAGACACCTGAAGAGTCTTCCAATTCCCTGTAATGAAAGACAGGAACATGTTACCTTCTCCCATTCAGACAATAAGAGTTCAGATGAATTTAGTGGAGGGGCTCATATCCACAGGTTCACCTGAGTAAGTAAAGGAGTACGATAATTGAGTGATCTTGGTGAATCGTCTTCGTCGCTACTATCAGAACTGCTGTCGTCTGCATCTGCTGAAGCAATTTTCTTCTTTGATGTTCCAGCATTTTGCATGTTCTTCTGACTCTGAATGCAACCACCTTTTGTTAGTTATTATCCCGACGAGACAAAAATCCAGACGCAGGAATTTTGTATGCTGTAGGTGCAGAATAGGTCATGATCTTATCAGAACAAGGACTACCTGGAAAACTTTTCCTAGGATTTTCAACGCCACTGCTCGCAATCTGAGTTCTTCCTTCCTTACACTGTTGTCTTGTAGAACCTACCAAACATCCAGAAATGAGTCTTGTACTGGATGAGCTACTAATCAAGTATATTTACAGCATTGTTTCATCGAAATCAGATAAATACCAAGTAATCTTAGGAGGTTTAGGGACCCAAACAATCACAATCATCAGTATATGAGAATCCCGTCGCATTAATGCTAGTATTGTCTCGAAATGTAGAGCCTGAGGACCTCCTAAGAACGACCCAGAAATACTAACCATTTGACAAACGTGTAGTAGAGTTATTTCAATGTCGACCACATTCAGTTTCCATAGTGAATTCATGAGAGTGTCTTTATTCAGTCTTAGATGCGATTCCATATCATTTTCTGGACTACTACCATCCATCTTGAATTGGCGCCTGATATCTTCCTGAAGTTGCAGCAACTGAAAAGCACCTGAAGTGGGATATATTGTTAGTGTTTTGATGTTTTATATTATCGCATCCGAGGTGATTCCATCATATATACATTCATATCAATCAACATACGCAAAAATTTCCAATGCAGATGAAAGTGAAGGGCACAATGCTACATATTCAGGATACCTTTTGCTGCAGTAAATTGCGACTTCCAGAAATGCCCTTTATTACGAACCCACTCGGCTACAAATGGGACTCCAAGGTAAATAGCTTTTTTCCCTAGCTGAAGTGCTGCTTGCCTTGTGTATATGTACCCAATTGTGTGCAAAATTTCAGCTCCAAAAGCTGCAAATAAGCTGTGAGTGAAGTTCTCTTGACAAGCTAAAGCATTTAGCTGAACTGATGATACGAAAATTATCAGCTGACCTGCATGTGAGAGTCTCTCTGCTTCGGATTCAGCTTGTTTTAAGAAGCCTTCTTTGTCGCCACGGACATAATGGTGAAGAAAATCTCTTAGTTTCCTAGCAAGCTTTTCTTCTCTTTCTCTTTGAACCACCTAAGTTAGACAACATTGGAAAAGTGAAACTGCAGAACCTATATATGATTTCGTACTTGATAAGTCACACAAACAGGGATTTCAGAAATGTGAACAAGATATGATGTAGGAATTATTACAGAAAGAGAAGGATGCCCCAGTAGCTTATATATCAGTAATTTCAAAGCTGATACACTACATATACCACCTTGAGTCTGTCGTGGACTTTGTCAGGATTATCACTTTCACCAGCAAATTCGGTAGAGGCCATTGACGCCACAGCTAAGTGACCTATATAGTCTTCAAAAAGTTCACTCCCAAATAGAAGAGCAAATACTGCAGTAGGATCAAGCATCGTTTCCCTAGAAGAAGGAATGAGCAAAGATGAGATTAAAAACCCAGTGTAGTTGACTCTGCCATGATCACTCAATCCAGGGCCGTAACATATAAACTTCACATTAACAACAGGAGCTTATCTTTAGAAAACACTCACTTAGATATACAGTACTTCCCATTGCGATCATAGGTGTCCCTCTGCACTGGATCACTCAAAACTTGGTATGCTTCTCCTAGTACCTGATGATACTAGGAATTACTTCTTCATGAATGAAGAGATGCAGTAGATTAAGTTACTTTATCGCATGAATTAGATCCAGACAACTCAAGAAAAGGTCTGAGAAACATAAAACCCAGCTTAAGTTGCTCAATTGATTATCATGTCCCTCACAAGTATTAACAAGACAAGCAGAGAAAGGTAGTGGAGAAGCAAAGTAGTTGCCTGAAATCGTTCAGCTGCCTGAGGATCATTCGGATTCTTATCAGGGTGAACTTGTCTCGCCTGCAACATTCATGATTGTGAAAAAATCATCAACCAAAACTTGAGCAATATTTCACTTTCATCATCAGGGAAACACGAACAGAGAAGAAAGCATAAACGAGAAGCAGCCGAATGCATTTTAAACATGACTTGGATTAAACAACCTGACAACCTCAGCCTGGTAGGATGCAAAAGTCAGAATAAAAAATTCTTCATTCAGAATTAAACAGGTTTCCCAATTCATCCAACAAAAATCAAAATTGGCGTAACTGCACATTTCAGTTGAATCATACAGTCCTGAACTCCAACCAACAGAACGGATAGAAACGAAGAAACTCACAATGGCCGAAAGAAAATAATGAATGCCCCTACTATCTATACACACATGAATCATGTTACATCTACTTTATCATCATCAAACAACCTATGAACTGACGATAATACAGAGACTACAAACATAGCACAAAAAGAAGAAGATCACCATTAAAAGGGTATGTCTTAAATAAATTAGCAAATGAATCCAAACCTTAAGGTAGTAAGCTTTGCGAATTTCCTCCTCAGAGGCAGAAGGGCTGACCCCAAGAATATCATAGTATTCAGTTTCTTTTACCATTTCTTTTCCTTCTCAGTTGAGAAACTCTGCAAGAAGTACAGAGAAGAATTCAAAGAAAGTAAGATGTTAGAGAGAAAGAATGTGTGTTGTGTGTGTGGAAATAGAGGTTGAGAGAATGAGATGAGCTTTCCAGTTCGCTGCATTGAATAAAGTAGTGCTTTTGTGAAAGCTTTTTCGCGGGAGAAAACAGTATTTTAACTGTCACTTTGTGGCGCTGATCATTTTGTATGCGTTGTCTACTACACCAACTTTTTCAATT
>NC_026147.1:24121574-24145651 GCF_000512975.1 Sesamum indicum | reverse complement strand
CCCCCCCCCCCCCCCCCCCCCCCCCCTTTTCTTTTCTTTTCTTTTTTGGGCTACAAAAAGGAAGGGAACACGAGACAGGGAATGGACAGATTTTCTTGCTCTATTTCAAAACGGATTTGAGATTTGTATGGGCCCACGAACTAGTGGGTTTGCTCGACAGCCCACTTAGAATAGTGTCAAGTAGATCAAGCCCTTGCTAATTAATGGTATTGTTTAACTTGACCATCTTATTACATGTAAGAAAGCTGAAATGTCCAAGAGAACATTGGTACTGGACTAGAATGATTTAGACAATTTGAAAATTGAGCTCGTAAAATTGTTATGGAAACTTTTATTGCTGATTGTTATTACTCATCGAAAAGAGTTGTTTTCATCTTAGTACGAGAACAAAATACTGAGCAAACTCCACAGTAACTTTTAGATAAAACACACAAACGCATACAAGAAAAGCATCTATTATTGTAATTTTTCAAAATAATTACTCGGCCAAAATTTACATGGTCCCATTCAATCGACACAAATCGTTGGCCAGGAAGTCTGGGGACCTCAAAATGGATACAAACTTTTTAAGTTAGTCTATAGTTGCTTTTTCATCAATCTGAAATAATTCTTATCTTAGGATTCTAATTGCTTTCCTTTTACTAATAAGGAAGAGTAAACCTCACCGATTTTTAACGCCCGAACCATGATATGAAATAAGTTGATAAAGCCTAAATCGCCTTTCTCAAATTTAAAACCAAGCGGTAACTGCCCAATATGTGACGCGCCCGAGGCAAGATCTTATTATTGCATAGTCTCTCGTTAGACAACCACTATCTCTATATCATTTCTCATAGAAAGTGCGTATACACTTAACAAAACGACCTCGTCTTTGAACAGTAAAAAGGCAAAAAATAAAAAAAAAAGGTCCGGTCTTCGTATCCATCTATAAAGATAGTAAGAGCCCATTCCTTTTATTGAAATAGAAAATTTCGGAAGAATTTTAGGTTGGAATAAATTTCCAATCATCTGAATCCTCCTTTCTTTTCGAAATAGAAACACGGGAATCGCTGAAATATCTCTTTGATTGAAAGAGTATGATTCATATCATAGATTATTCCATTGGAATCCAATGGGATTCGAAATTCAGAGGTTTTTATTTTAAGTCCCAAAACAAAAAAAGGGTCCATCAAATGCATGTATTACTACAGGAAAAGATGGACACAGTTGTAAGCGGATCCAACTTGCCTTGCAACTACAGGATCTACGATCTCTCAGCTTCACTAGAGGTTTCACCACTGAAAAGACAGGAAGTAGACGAATGTGCTGCACTTCGCTGATCCCCAGTCTAACAGGCAGGTTGTTTTGAAGTAAAGAGTGTCAGAAGAAGATAAAGAGAGCCAGCCTCTAAGGCTACCTTACTTTGCCTTTCCTTTTCCTCTCTTGCCACTTTTCCCAAACTTCTTTCCTTTCTTATTTTTGCTCTTAAGATATGAAACTCGGTCTGCTTTCTTTTGCCTTTCCTTCCGAACTTGTTCAAAATCTTTGATTTCTGAAGGGATATGGGCATTTGGTACTGATTTATGACTTTTTCCACCCTTGAACCTTCGGTTGTCCACTCGATAACCAGGAGTACCTTTCCAAGAAGTTGAAAAGATAAAATACAGATTCATTACTTGATCATTAAATCAACTTAACAAATAGAATGTTAAATGATGAGATTAATAAGGTAGATAAAACAGAAACAAGGGTGAAATGGACACAAAGCAAACAGGCTAGCGAGCACCAGAAATAGAAATTTTAATTATCAGGTGATAGAAAAGCAAAAACACGATCCACTAAAGACAGAGCTAAGTTTTGTGACCATATCAGATCAGGGACTAACACTACCTAGTTAAAGTGTTTAGTAGTAGATAATACCAGGCTAATCCTTTGTTTAGGTTTCCATGCCTAATCTATGTACTTGGACATTCTCTTAGAATACATTTTCAAGAACATTATTTGAAATTCTCTATTTCTTCTGAAACCTATTCTCATGAAAGATGCAGAGGAAATTTTCAGTTATTTCACTGTAGGCATTATTTACCTTGAGGTTATAGAACAGAATTGCAAACATAAATTTCCCTGCTGACCTAGCAGCTCCTGAAGTGCTATCGTTGTTTGCCCCTTTAAGTGATATCTTCTTGTGTGACCGTTCTTTCCACTTCTTGTATATCCCAGTTTTGTTGGCTTTCAATTTTGTACCACTTTCTGTTTTTACCTGCAAGCCAGCGGCCAAAATAAACCCTTGAAACCCGCATGGCCAGTTAGGCAAAGCCAAAACTAGAGAACGGAGAGCAGTGAAAAATTTTAAATACAAATTAGTGTGAGAATAAGAGCAACACCTCAGCAAATGAGGACATTACACAAATCTACTGTTCAGTTATACACATGGCTATAAGTATGCCAGGCAATCCTTGTAGGAAAGACCAGGATGACAAGGTTAAAATACATTCCATGGTATCTAACATTTTGATCTAATCAGAAGGATGAGTAATGAGTTTAACAAGTATAACTACCCATATACCATGAAAATTAAATCATTAGAAAATTCTTCAAATTAGGCAAAAAGATCTGAATTTGGCAAAAGAAAATACCTTCCCACTAGCTGTCACGCGCTCTCCGTTGTTTAGCTTGACATATTTTTTGCTCCTCTGTTACAAAGTCAACATCATCACAACATATTGGAAGTCGAATACGGGTGTTTATTTATTGTGGCCATATGTGCCTCTTATTCAATTTCTTTTTCTTTTCAGGGATCAAGGATGGGTGGCAGAAATAACAGCTTATAGTACCTTGTCCCAGTGATAAGAAGATTTTTGCTTCTGCAATCCTTCACTATTATCAGCGTTTAGGTCAAGAACAGCAGCTTCCAACCTGTCCAGTTCCCGTCCACAGACCAAAGTCAGATTGACATTTGACACTTAAAACTGCATTATACATGACAGGCTACTCTACTACAGGGATTACAACATCACACGCTGTCATGCTCCCATCATGTACATGATAAATCATGAATCTTTCGTCTTTATCTCGATATCTTAAACTAGTGAACTAGCTACTATTAAACGACGAAATTACGAAAAAGATAAATTATAAAGCACCACTGAACTCCTTAAGATCTTGCTCATGAGGGGAGCCAAATCAGCATCCGTTCAGACAAATTATGTGATACTGTTCTGGGCTAAAGAATCTGAATCTTGACAGATTATATTCACAGTAGGAAATTGTGCAATTTAGTATCAATTACCATCCTTACCTATTTGATTCAAAGCCTTGGTTAGCTCGCACAGAAAGCCCTGCTTCAAAATGCTGAAATGGACAGTTACAAAAATGTTGTTTTCAGGTTGTGCACAACACCAAGTCATGTGAGGTATACAATTACGCTTCTGTCAGTGGTAACATTACTAGGACAGGGATCACAAATTACTGGAAGGAAAAACAAAGAGTAACAACTGCAGAGTGAAGTCACTTTTAAGAATACCAATAATTGCACAGTAAGGTCATACAGAACAACAGAAAAGAAATTCACCTGATTTGTGGGCACTGAACTTATGAAATACTCATCATCTTTGAAGCTCTGTGCTTTCCTTTTGGTTCCAGATGCTGCCAGGAAAAATTTTGGCAATATCAATAGAAATAATAGAAATAATTAAATGATCATATTAGCCATTGTCTGTGTATTGCTTACAGAGTAAAATAACAAAAGTATCAGTGTTTATATACTAAACTATTAGGCAAAACACAGATAAACTTTTTTTTTCCCGTGAACAGGATTATAAGGATTTGACTTTTCTTAGTCTGTTGTCCAGCCAAAAGTTTGTCCCGCCTTCTATTATACACTGCCATCAAGAAAGTGCACTAAATTTTGGGGTATCACTCAGTAACACCCACTTAGTTCAAGATATCCTAAACATTCCGATGTTTAGAGGAACAAAAGAAGAAGTTGATCAATTTATAGAATTTCACCAGGGATACAGCAACCACCACTTCCAGTATAATTGTTTAACCATCTGCTGGATTCTTAACTTGTCAGAGAATACACCAGTTTCAAAGTAATTTTTCCTTAATAAAATGAAGGACATAATTTTGCTTCTCTTTTGTTGCTATTGGTTGCTCATAACTCATATGTATATCATGAAATTCAACTAGTATGAAACTCTACATCTGCAAACATGCCTACAAAGCCACAAGCAAGATGGAGTTCATATTGACTTTCACAATGTCCACATATTAGTCCCTAACACAATCTCAACGCCAATCAATGCAGGATTAGATTTCCAGGTCAAGTAGGATTTTAGAATTGCAGCTTACAGAGTCAGGGAGTAGCTAATTGAAACATGAAAACGGGCTTCCCCAATTCCCATATAATCTTTAACTCAAAGAATTGGTTTCACTTGACCAAGATCCAAGAAGGGTACACTTCAGCATGTCCATGGACAATGCATTGAGGTGAGTAAAGAATAAAGATGATAATAGAAAACTACCTTGTTTTCGCTTGTGCTTTGAAGGACTATGTTCCAATTCAACTTCCTACAATAACAAAGAGAATCATCAAATAATGAGGAAAGACATCAGAAAGAGAGCTGTAAATCCATAAACAAGCATAATGCCAGGGGGTAAGTACATATTTATGGCTTTGGGGGCTATCAACCTACAAATGCTTATATAAAATTATCACCTTCTCAACATGATCTTTAGAACGCTGCTGACGAACTTTATTAATCACCTGCTCATGAACAGCTCGTTTCATCTTCATCACATCAACCCATTGACTAGAAGGTCCCTGAAAATGTTTCCTTACATCAATATTGACCAAAACAACATTTAAAATGGGCAAGTAATCAGAAATTAGCAGCAAGATAGAATCAGATGGCACGAAGAGGGAAGTCTGCATAATACCTGTTGATTTTTTGATTTTGCAGCCTCACCTTCAGCTTCCAGAATAGTTTGCTTGGGTCTGTTAAACAAATGTCATGTAGAGAAGCAAAATTAAAAATACAAATTAGTTTAAAAACTCAGATTGATATGTTGATTTAGGACTCACCTGAATTCTTTCAGGCGCTCAGAAAAGGCTAAAGCTGTTAATTCGTCACCACCCAAAACATTTCTGAATATAGGATGTAAACCTTCACGGGGCAAATCTTTTACTCTTTTAATAGACTCCCTAGATGGTTTCGCTTTTGTCTTTGTGTACAAGCTAAATGCTTTTGAAGAAGGTCTCAGCAAAGCTGTCAGCTCTGTGGATGATTCAATGATTTCTCGAACTCTGTCTGAAAGTAGATCTATAGCTCTTTGGGGAAAACGCCCATAAAAAGTTTCTCCATTTGCAACTGCTTGATCAATTCTTGTCATAACACCATCCATATCTCTTAGGACTTCTTCCTCTGTTGGAGCAGGCTTAATTGGCTTCGATAGAAAAAGATGAAGATCCAATAGGTAAGGCATGTCTTCGGTCGTGACAAAAGAAAATGCAGTACCTGTACGACCAGCCCTTGCAGCTCGGCCCACGCGATGGACAAAAAGTTTAGGTTTCGGAGGAAAGTCAAAATTGACTACATTATCAAGTAAAGGGATGTCAATTCCCCGGGCAGCCACATCCGTCACAATCAGCAGCATAGTCTTCCTAGCCCTAAATTTTGATATATGGATCTTACGGGCTTCTTGATCCATATCCCCATAGCAAACAGAAGCCACAATACCGTCTTCTCTAAACAGAGAGTATATAAATTCAACATGATATTTAGTGGAAACAAAAATTAAAGTTTGCTGATCAGAACTTATTTGTTCCCTAATCAAATACAGCAATGCAGCATATTTTTCTTCCTGCCTTAAAGTGAAAAAGGCAAGCTTCAAGTCGGGGCTAATTTTTGTCTCCAAATCAAGTCTCACTAGTTGAGGGTCCCGAAGACCAGCCTTGGCAAACTCGGCAAGGGCACTTGGTAAAGTTGCGCTAAAAAGTAGAGTTTGACGGTTCTCACCCAGCTGGGCAAGGATTTTGTGCAGCTGTTCCGCAAACCCCATGCTAAAAAGGCAGTCAGCCTCATCAAAAACAACATATTCCACAGTGCGCAAAGACATGTCATCAATCTCTTCCAAGTGATGCATAAGCCTACCAGGAGTAGCAATTATGCAATCAGGATTCTGTGCCAGTTCCTCGAATTGACTCTCCATACTATCACCTCCAACCAGTAAACTAACACGAAGGTCTACAGAGAAAAAATGAAGATACATTAAATAAAATATTTAACTTGAGTATAATCGCCTCAAACGCCTTCCTACTTTTCCATGCCTATTTTCTCAGAACCAAAGAATTACTCCAGCATAACACACATCGCTATCCATTTATACATATAACCACGCCATTAACAATCATTCTCCTACAAAGGAGTAGTTACCTGTAAAGCGACCGAGTTCTTTGGTAAATTTGAAAGTCTGAAGAGCCAAGTCACGCGTCGGGGACAGAATAAGCGCCCTAACTCCAGCCTGCGGCACGTGATGCTTGAGCTTCTGGAGCATGGGGATTAGAAAGGCCGCCGTTTTGCCGGAGCCAGTGCGGGCCATGGCAACGAGGTCGTATCCAGCAAGAATTAAGGGCATGGTCTTACGCTGGATCGGCGTCGGCACTCTGTATCCCTTCTTCTTCACACCATTGTAGACATTTGGACTCAATCCCAGCGACTCAAAACCACCGGATTTCGATTTCTTCGATTGTTTCTGCTTCTTCTTAAGCTCCCCTTTCGAGGCTGCCAGTATCTTCCCGCCTCCCATCGCGGATGAATGACGGTTCGATAATCCGATGACGCTTAATCTGTAGATTGGAACTGAAAAGGGAAATTTGAGAGGGTTTTAGGGTTTAAGAGCAAACACGAACCATAACATATCAGCTGAATGTAACACCGATTGGGCGAATAGAGGACCCGGCTTGATCCAATATGGTAAATGGCCATTCAGTGGGCCCTTTTCTTAGTTTTTGGGCTGAAGTCCAAGTCTTGAATCTGGCCCAAAACTGTTAAAAGCCCCAAAGAAATACATAATAATGTATTTAATTATTTACCAAATTAAAGTACTTATGTCTTTATATTTTCAGATCTAATTTTGGATTTATTTTATTTATTATCTTTTTTTGCCTCATTAAAAATTCCAAGGAGCGGTTAATTATTAACTAGAGTTAATTAAACTTAAATTTTCTCTAAAATAATAAAATTATATTTTTTTTAAAAAAAAGTTAAATTTATTGTTAAATATCTTCCAAAATTCACTATCTATATGTGACTCCATTTCGTTAGGATTTAAACGTAAAATACTAACATTTGTAAGAAAATTAAATAAATTTTTAATTTTACTCTTTATTTAATAATTCATATAATAATTTTGTACTTGTAAAAAAAAAAATATAATAATGTTAATCTCACTATTATCATTTTATAAGTATAAAAATATACATAAAAGTATTAAATAAGTGATAAAATTAAAAATTTATGTAATTTTTTTTTTGTTGAAGTCAATAAGTTTTGTACAAACCTTAATAGAAGCGCGCCAGATATATTCAGAGATTTTTTAAAAGAATGTAATTTTAATTTCTAACTTTCTTTTTAAAAGAAAGTGTAATTTTATATTTTTAAAAAGTCTAATTGTAATTATCTCTACTAATTAATTTCTAAATATATTTGAAGGGTTAAAAAAAAAAGGAATAACTGCAATTATCCCGTACTCGTAGCTGCCCGTTAAGCGTATGAGGATGAGCGCTCCAACTCCAACGTTGTTGGTCGACCAAATTATTTCATACAGAGGGACAGAGACAGAGACTGATGATGAGTGAATGATAGAAGATCTTCCGACACTACCGTACCTATCTCCTCTTCTGAATGTACGATGAAGACTGATCAAGAACAACAGCAATCGCAGCCGCCGTCCACCGGGATTGCCCTGACGGCCCCAACGCAGCAAGCTGCAGCGGAGCTGCCACATGAATCACGGCCCAATACGTCGATTCAGTCTAAAAATCCTGATGCCCTCGTCAGCGGTGGTGGAATGAGGTGCGTTTTTTTCGCTTTCGAGATCTCTCCAGCGCATGCTTGTTGCGATATTGATTGGCTCAATTCTGTTACGTGAGTAAAATTTACTATTGCGTTGGGCAATTACGTTGGTTCATGTCAATGGAGATTTCTTTTGTTTCGTTTCTTTATCTTTATTCCCCTTTCGGGGGGTTGGATGCGGTGTTCGTATGCTATTAATTTATCAATCTTTTGCTTCTTGTGACAGTGCATTGTCGTTTATGTAAATTAAGAATAAGAGATTCGTGCCAATAATATGTCCTTGTGCAATGATGATCAGGTCCTTCTAATAGCAGACATGGAATTAAAAATCAAAGTTCCAAACTTTAGCTGTTATCAGACATTGTCAGGAGTAGAGGAATCCATTGAGTTATTTGTTGGATCAGTGCAGAATCTTGCAATATTTGTCTTTTTAATGGGAAATAATCGTTTTGGCAATATAACTGAACATTGTTAATATTGCAGCTTTCTCACTGGAGATAAAAAGGCAAAGTTAACTTATGGATATTCCAGTTTCAAGGGTAAACGTGCCTCAATGGAGGATTATTATGAGATACGGATGTCAGAAGTTGATGGCCAGACGGTGGGCCTTTTTGGTGTTTTTGATGGTATGAGGTTTATTATCTTGTATTTCTTTATGAATTTAATGTTTAATGTACCAAAATGGAAATCTATCGATATGGTAAACCACCTTTTCCAGATTATTATGCCTTTTGGTTTTATACATTTATGTTTCATATCAGGGCATGGTGGCTTTAGAACCGCAGAGTACCTCAAGAAATACCTCTTTCAAAATTTGAGCAGCCACCCAGATTTTCTTAGAGACACAAAGTCAGCTATTGGTATGAACTTCAAGATCCTATATCCACTATGTATGATGATATAGGAAATATTTAATCTGATCTATCGTATAATAGGAAAAGCTTTTGATTGCAGTTGAAGCATTTAAACAGACAGATACCAATTACCTTAATGAAGAAAAAGGCCAGCAGAAAGACGCAGGTTCAACTGCTTCAACTGCTGTCCTTGTACGTGACAAAATATTTGTTGCAAATGTGGGAGATTCTAGAGTTGTTGCTTGTAGGGCTGGTTCAGGTTAGACGTCATGTTGTCCCTCAAACTATTTGATAATTGATCCTGGGAGCATGACTTGTTGCAGCTCGTCCATTACTATAAACATCTATATTCTCCAATTATTATGTAGGTTATGCATGTCATCCTACATATTCAGATCTTCATATCATTAAATTATACATATAATCATATACTAAAATCTTCCACTCAGTCAACTAATTCAGTTTCCAGTCATGGCCGAACATGTTTTCATATGCTTTCAAATATTCTTTTATGCATCTGTTATATGCATAAAAAATCTGCTAAATGGTACACCTTCACTTTTTTTATGACCATTCGTGCATCTTTGTGTAGCTATTCCTTTGTCGATTGACCACAAGCCTGATAGGTCTGATGAACGTGAGCGAATAGAACAGGCTGGAGGTTTCGTTGTTTGGGCAGGTAAAAATTTGAGTTTTCAGATATAGTTTTTTATGGTAAATTAATCCTGTGGATGTCTTTAACCATGTACAACTGTGATAAGCCAGGAGCCACTATTTTTATTCAACTGGTACCACCATTTAAACATGCAAAGGGAATCAGTAGTGTTAAAAGGCAGCTTGCATGTGGATTTTCTGGACCTATTAATGGAAATTGGGAAATGTAAATTTAATATAAAACGACTCAGCAAGTGACAAGCCCCATGTTCTTTCCCCTTATGTGCCTTTTCAAGGTTCATTGCAGAATTTTTTTGCTGGACACTTTGAGTAGTGATTGTTCCGGTATTGATTCCTTAGGTGACATTTTAAGACATGCTGAAGCTTTATGCAACTTTTCTGATGTCCCTTAACTATATATAATTTAATATCATCTATGCTCATTTCATGTTAGTTTTCTATGTCTTAACTTGGATATCTTCTTGTCGATATCTGTTAAATATATAATTGTCCCTCTTCATGTGGCTAATCGATTTTTAAGTCATATTATATTTTCCGACATGTTTATTTCTTGCTTGAGATTGCTGTGCGTTCCTCCAAACAGGGTGAAATTGCTGAAAGATCAGAAGTTCCTATTCTTGATTTTTATTTATTTATTTTTTTGGCACACCGAGTTCAAATTGATGAATATCAATGTCTCCAGTGTAGCTCTGAACTATATACCTGCTCATACGGCTACATGTTTGGCAACTGTAAGTATATTGTTAAGTAGACTTGAATATCTATTCATTAGGAACATGGCGTGTTGGTGGTGTTCTCGCTGTTTCGCGTGCATTTGGAGATAAATTACTTAGGCCATATGTTGTGGCTGATCCCGAGATTCAGGTATTGTTTGCTTTAACTCCTGAACCTTTCTTCTAGTCATATTAGTTGTAAATTCCTAATTCTCATTCGCATCAAGATGCTTAATTCAGAGCTCGAATTTTATATAATAGCGACAGAATGAGATTCAAGATGCTTTTATTCAGGAATCTTGGAGAACAGCTGTGTTACTTTGACTCTTAATGCCTTAGTGGGATATCATTTAACTTATCTGTAGTTGCTAGTTTTTAATGGTGTTTAGTACCATCTCTCCTGTTCTGCCATATCTGTAGGATGCTGATTGATTTTTGCTCTACACTCTACCTATTAGTTAAACATCTTATATGAAATTTAGTCACACTCTCTGCTGTTGTTTAATGATGTTTGATTGACTTCCCTTCTTAGGAAGAAGAAGTTGATGGTGTTGAATTCATTATAATTGCAAGCGATGGACTTTGGAACGTCTTATCAAATAAGGTTAGTCTCTTGCGATTTCTGCACAAAATTTAACTTACAGATATTCCTAGATTGTCAACAATTTAAAACTAGTCGAAGTCGTATTACAACAGTTGTAAGTCTCAATATATGTGAGGCATTTCTACTATGTAGTATACTTTACCCTTTTCTTTTTTTCGTAAAACAGCTGCTTCATATAAATTTTCTTGAGTTGAAACGTCTAGTTACTCATTTGGATTTTGAAAAACTCAGGATGCTGTAACTATCGTGCAAGATATAGCAGATGCTGAAGCAGCATCCAAAAAACTGGTAGAAGAAGCCTATGGGAAGGGAAGTTCCGACAATATCACCTGCGTGGTTGTTCGATTTGAGAAGTCATGAGCAGGCAACAATATCGCATTGTTGGCTCTCCGTTATAGACTTTTTGTCATAAATTCCTCAATTACAGACGAGTTTTCATATGATTTTATTTTTGCTGCAGACTAAAACTTTAATAGGACAAATGGTTAAGTTGCTGGCATTGTAAACTAGATGATTCTTGTCTCTTTGTCCGCTGGACCATAATCCTTGTAAGATCTTAATATTTTTCTTTTCTACTAAAGAAACAATTACCTCACCAGGTTTCATTTTTAGCTCGCCTTCGATTTGCTCGTCATTTCCAAGCTAAGTGAGAAAATGGGTTAGAGCAAACACAGTTTATCAGCCATTGCTGTTGTTTCTATTGTTTCAAAGGTTTAACCAATAAGGGGCATTTAGTTTGGCCAATTCTGTTGAATAAGAAAATTAATACAAATTTATTGTTTGTTTACTTTCTGATATGGAGACTGGGCTTAAGGCCCTGACCTATCTACTGTTTTTACTTACATAATTCAACCCACTTGCTTAGGTGGATTAAATGATTTGGCTGAAATGTCCGGTTGTAAAATTATCATCTTGTCTAAAATTTATGATGCCAAAGTCCCTTGTAAAGATAATTCCATAACAAAACCCATTTAATTCATGAAAATTTTAGTTTTCTTCCATTAATATGAATGAGGCTAACTAAGTAAAATGACACTTATGATATGGATTAATTCCACCTACTCAATTAAAATAAATAAATAAATAAACTCCCTATAATTAATACTAAGGTTTTCTTTTAATTATCCATCTGATAATAATTTATTCTATCGCTCAAATAACCCGTATCACATAAACACCACCTAAAAGAATAGAACTGCTACAAAAGAGTAAAAGTCATTGCATGTATAATTCAGATGTAACTATGAAAGGTTCGAAAATAGTAGAAGCTACTCGTAGCTATCTATAAGGCAGCTCAGAGGACTATGATAGGCGAGATAAAGAAGATCAAGAGATGTATTAAGTTCAGATGTAACTATGAAAGGTTCGGAAAATTACCAATCTAGTACAAAGAAAACGAAAAGAAATTGAGACCTTGCTTAAAGAAAAGCAAACAAAAAGAAACTGAGATCAAACAATGCTACTACATTTTAAGACAAACATATCGTGTTTAGGCCAAAGTCGATTTAACACAGGTTCTTGGATCAAACACGTGAATAAGGCATCTAAAATTACATCAACAGGAAACTCAAGGGCAAAGGAGAGATGAGGATTCAGCAGCAACTGCTTGTGGATGCATCAGATTCAGGAGGTTTCTGTTTGAATATGTTCTTTTTCACGCCAGCTGAGCCCTCAGCCAAGAGACTCGGTGTCTCCAAGATCTGTTCGATATAAGACAAATGATATTACGACAACACAAAAACAGTTCTCTGGTATAAAGTAGTTCTGCAAAAGTGCTCACATAACGGCAAAGTATATGACAGAAGAGGTTCTTCATCTTGATAATGTGTCATGCATTCGATATATTTATTAAACCAAACTTATTTATTTCGCAAGAAGAGAATGAGAACGTCAGGGGATGATGCGAAGCGGGAAGGGAAGTGCAGAAAGTCCACCAGGAATGCATGCAGATAGGTTAGTGATTTTTTAAAACAAATCTTGGGCAAAATTATGCCAACTTACTAACCTTCAAAACAAGTTCCTCAAAACACTGCTCTACATTTACGCGAGTTTTTGCACTGCACTCAATGAAGAGGCATCCGTACTCCCTTGCAAAGTCAATGCCCTCTTTTTTGCTGACAACCCTTTCACCCTCCTGCAATCGTGGTGAATGACATGTTTGTATTCGCAACACAATACAAAGCTACAGTTTTCTTTACATTGGTAAAACTCACTAGTCCAAGCATTAACAAGAAGTGTGAAAACAAGCATGTGATCAGATAATTTTTCTAGACGATGAGAAACCAGAGAATGCTGCTATAGATGATACATTATCAAGTTCTTATACTGCTAACAAGGAAATACCTTATCAACTTTGTTGCCTACTAGCATCTTGATGCAATCTTGATTTGTTGAGTAGAGGTCAATTTCTTTAGCCCAAATATCAGACAAGTTAGTGAAGGTTTCTCGCCTTGTTACATCATAAACTGCATCATAAAAAAATTGATTTTTGGGATGCATGCGACAAGAAGGCCATAATGCTAGCAAAGAAACTAAAAGAAAGCACTTAAAAGCCAAAACTACGCAGTAAGATTTTATGATTCCTAAAAGTGGGGGCTAGAGTAATAAGAGATATGATTCTTAAATGTCAAACAATATATATCTCAAGTTAAAGTAAATCATTGTCGATATTTTGAGCATACCCATGATGATTCCTTGAGCTCCTCTGTAATATGAACTAGTCAAAGTCCTAAATCTTTCCTGTCCAGCTGCAATAAGGAGAAAGTTAGATTCACAAACTACATGAAATGTTTCTATATATAAATCATCCAAACAAAACCTCAAAGACATGAAAAGAGATGAAGTTCCCTGTGAGAGTGTGGTTGTAGATGCATGCAATCTCAACCACCCCAAAAAAAGAAAAGGCTTTGAACATTACCAGATATGCCCAACAAACCAAATGTAGAAAATATTTGGTTTATCACGAACTTAATAATCAAAATGGGAAGCGTTTGGCTTATGTCACATCATTCAACCTCTAGTTACAATGGTAATTGAATATACATCTGAAAGAAGAAATTCACAGACGGAATAACAAAATCATAGGACATCCTACTCTCATCTACAGTTATACTTCTCATTCCCTCCTATATTTCCCTATTTAAGAAACCAAACCATGGGAGCAATAATACCAGTGTCCCAAATTGCAAGCTTCAACTTCTTCCCTCCAACTGTAACATGTTTTACCTTGAAATCCACTCCTGTAGACAGCAGAATAGCATATTTCAGTACCAAACCAAGATGTGTAAGAGACTAAATAAAGAACTAATAATACCCACAGTAAGAATATTAGCATTCAACAAACTAATCCAACATTTTATAAGGACAAAGGATTTAGTGACTCATGGGTGTTCTCCAAAAAATATGCATTCCTCAGTTATTTATTATACCCCCTATCAAACAAGTACCAACTCAGCGACAAACTACTACAACATCTGAATCATGGTATAAGGATTTAATCACTATTCATTTCATTTCTGCAGCAGAGTCTGAGCTGGGGGAAGCTGGAGTAGATAGGCAGTTGACATACCGCATGGAAGATACACAAAATACCCACATGTACACAAGATAATGAAGAAAAAGAAAAGAAATGCCAGGAAAACCATGAAGCACATTAAGACATCAGATAGAAGAAAAAAAGACTTTGTCGGAATATATATAATAGAATTCACAGGAGCAACAAACAGAACTCAACTTTCGAACACATTACTCATCAACAAGCAAAAAATCCGGAAACAAAACCAATGCATTCCTCAAAGTTATCATGACCCTTCCCGAAACAAATTCAAGATTCCACCTTTAAGTTCCAAATGCTTATCGCATTAACTGAATTTAGACAATAAGCACATTTACATCAAACTACACGAGAATCCAAGATAATATGCACATTTATATCAAACTATACGAAAGGGTTGTAATGCTACCAATGGTAGGAGAGAGATCCTCAAAAGTATCAGAAGTGAAACTGAGCAAAAGGCTACTTTTTCCAACCCCAGAATCTCCTATCATTAACAACTTAAACAAATAATCAAATTCCGCCACTGCTCCTGATGATGATTCCATATTGTTGTCAAAGCTCCACTTTTTCTCAGGAAACCTGACAAAGACTTTCCATCAATTGACTCGTACTTTTTTTCCTCCAAAAAAAAAAAAAAACAAAAAGGAAAACCCATCAAAAACAGGTACGAAGAAATGAAACCCATATAGAAGATGACCTGAAATCGAAATGGCGGAGACTAACTACGGTGCAGATCTGGGATAAACGTCAAATACCGACCTATACGTATGTGTATCGATTATTCACAAATACATATATATTAATTATACGCTTCGTGTACGTATGCGTATGTAATATAAAGTGATTGAGTGTGAAGAAAGCAATGGAAAACAGGAAAAACAGAAGCGGTGGATGGAGAATAGCTTTTCTTCGTGCCGGTGGCGAAGTGTGAAAACATTAAAGAGAGAGATTGTACTCTGTGCTGAGAAGCTTGTACTCTGCGCAGAGAAGCTTGTACTCTTCCACCAAATAAAATGGAGGTGGCATTAATTTATATATATATTCTCTTTTAATTTTGTATATAATAATAATTATAATAAAGTATCTTTTCCAGATAATGATATATGCTATTTCCTTTTTCTTAAAGCAGTTTTGTTACTTTTCCAAGTATTTTTACTAATAAATACGAATATAGAAATTAAAGTTACCAGTAACAAAATAAGCAGGCTTGGGCTTTGGGTTTCTTTACAGTCTTGGGCTTTGGGTTTCTTTACAGTCTTGGGCTTACCCATCAAATTGGGCCAAGTCCAATTTCAAACAGGCCTTTTGGTACGTAGAATAGACTTTCTCAAAACAATAATTATACTACCCTTCTTGATTGAATTATATACAAATTTATTTTATTTAGTTATTTTCATATAGTAAAGTAGATCTTTTGGTTAGTCAAAATTCATTAAATTTTCTAATATATATTGAAGTTTACTAATATCAGCAAATTTGATATAATTTTTTAAACTATAAAAATCTATATATAATTATACCAAATCTTACGATAATTATCCTAATAATAATAAGGTAATGGTATGTTAATTTATTCTTTTTTCTTTCTCCAAAAAATGTCAAATATTTGGGCTTGAAAGGTTGTAAGAGTTAAGGTGCAATGAAATCAAAATCTATAATTTGTCTTTCTTTGTTTCTGGAACCCTTGAGAGATATTTCTATAATTATTTTCTTTTTTTTTTTAATTTAGTTCTTTACTAGAGCAATTATGATCTGGAAGTTGATCCGGGGCAAGTGTTCGGATCTGCTATGACATAGTCATGAGGCGCTCAACTTACATTTTGAATCTTACAAAAAAATACAATAAGGTAAATTATTATATTTTAAAAGATATAGGGTGGTCATTGCTATTTTTTTTATATATATATAAAAAGTAATTTATTTATTTACAATATAAAAGTGAATTGCTTGCATTTCCTATAAAATAGAGAATAATTTTTTACTTGCTATCTATTACAATAGTAGTTATGATTAAATGAATTACAGGATTGGTTGTGGTTGCTCATTTCTCATCCTTTTTTGATTCTTGGGAATTCTTAATGGCTTTTTCACGGAGACTTTCGACCACGGATTTAGCCACTTTTTCTTCAATCTCCTGCAACTGAAATTATGTATCAACAATCAGTATCATGTCTGAAAATAACCTCAAATTTCCGTAGAAAATATATAGTATTGGGATGTTTTTGCAACATCTTTTCTGCTGTCAAAATTCCCATTGTTTTGAGACGGAATTCTGGATTTTTCGTTTTTCTTTTTTGGTAAACGTTGGCTCATTGATCGAAAGAAAAAATCACGAAACATGAAGTCTGCCCTAACAAAATAGCTAATTAATTATGCTGAAAAAAAAAAAAGAAAGACAGAAATTCACAATTGTTGGGTGGGAATTACGTACTTCATCAATGACGTCTCCGATGATATGAGCATTCTTAGCAGTTTTCTCGGCCACATCCTCCACAATATGCATCACCTTTCGGAGTTTGGCCTCTTTGGGAAGGTGATGGGCTATCTGGTCGATCGCCTTGTCCACTGCCTCCGCCACGTTTTCTACTGTTTCCGCCATCTCTTCTATTGCCTCTACTCTACTATCAACATCATCTGCATTATTTATTCTCACAACACACACGAGATTGAATTTTCTGTTACAAAGTTTATTACATTTTCTATTTCATTAAACATATACACGCTATCTGTATAAAAATCTTTCTAAAAATAAAATACAATAATGTCATTTGAACATTGAATTTTAATCTACTCACTTTTGAGTTTGATGAGTAATGGCCCTTTTCTATTGGTGGTCACTAATGGTAAAATAATTGCTAACACCACTCCCAAAATCCAATTCCTGCTTAATTCATTAGTCCAAGTATTAGACTACGCAACAACTGAATTAAGACATTTATATATTATATCTGAAAACCCTCAAATTAATTAACACTTACAAGAAAGTTGATTGTGGTTGCGGAGGCAACTGCCCGTCTGCTGGTTGAATGTTGTTACACACGATAAAGTTTCTGAAGAAATAGGGAACATTAACATCATCATGTAAGAAACGTATATACCTCGTTTTTGTGTTAGAGTAGAATAGTAGCTGTGTTGTGTAGTTGTTGGAGTGGTATGCATATCTCTGGTGCCCAAACAAGGCAGAATTAGAAGATGAAGTTTGATGATCAGAGAAATAAGAACAAGCCCTTATCCTGTGGAGGCTGCAAGAACATGATGATAATCTTGTACTTGTCCACATAATTTTAATCAGACAATTAATATTATGAGGTATGAGGAGGTCTATATATGTTGATGTATGAATGATTGGATTCCTGGAAGGATAAATAAAAAACAAACGTACTATGTTTGGCGATTCTTGTGTTGTGGTTGCTATCGACTCAACGTCCTTTCACCTCACTGCCTTCATTTGATTTGTGCGATATTTTCTTTCTTTTGTTTTTTCCATGGATTGCATATGACTAATGTGAGCCAGACGTACATATTCTTATTTATCTCGTGCTTGTCGTGCTTATATTTTCTAACTTCATAATAAATTTAAGTCTGTTGAGGTCTAATTTAATTGAAAAGGTCCATAACTTCGAACGCCATTACGTTATTCTATTTTAATATTAATTATCATTCTACTTTAATAGTAATTATTAGTTAAACATAATTATATGACAATAATTGATTGTTATAGTTGTCAATAATTGTTATAGATATTTGATATTAATAATTGCAATTGATTTATTTAACAATAATAATTCATTGCTTTTACTTAAATAAAAATTAATTTATACCAAACAATTAATTAATATATTTAGCATTTTCCTCACATCAAATTAAATGTGCTAAAACTTTTTAATTATAATCCTCAATTACAAATTTCAAATTGGCCAGTACCAAAAGTGTTACTCGCTGTAATTACAAAACCAAAATTATTTGTATGAACATAACTAAAAAATAAAATAATATATATATATATATATATACATATACACATCGTATATATCTACTATCACTTAATTACATGTACACTATCTTAATCATTATCAATTTTACATTATAATTATAATTATTTACAAATGCACAAGTATATTTAATAAATAATTAATGTTAATGTTGTTCATTAATTTTTGTTTAATTCTTTAATTTGCTCATTGGCTCTGTCTTCTTCCGTGGGATGGGGATGGACGACTTCCTCAGCCATAGACTCAACGCATGCCTCTACTTTTTCCTCTGCTTCCTGAACCTGCTTTAACATATACATAATCACCAGACTCTACATTTGTCAATGAACAACTATATATATGCAGTCCCCAACCCAATGGTTCAGACTTCAGACACAAGACTTTCGTACAGGAAGTTTTGTATTTGGACGTTACATGTGTATATGTTGGGTGCTTAAGTATAAAAAAAATGAACAACTATGTATTTGACTTTTTCTAATTAATGAATTAATATAAATCACAAAATATGCACGCAATTAGTTGATTATATTTTCATGATTATGTATCAAAATGCATAATTAAAATTAATTATATTATTACGTACGTACCTTATCGATAAAATCTCCGACTAAATGAGCCTCCTTGGATGTTACTTCAGCCACGCTTTCGACGAAATCGACGGCTTTTCTGAGGGTTCCGCCTTCTGGAAGGGAAGATGCGATGTGCTCAGCCGCTTTCTCCACTTCCTCCGCCACCTTCTCCACTGCATCGACTATTACTTCTATTGTCTCCACCGCAGTATCAACTTCGTCTGCCCGGACACATCATGACGTTCATATGTATATATATATTTTTGTTAGAAAAAGAAAATTAAGAAATTATGATCAGTAACTCACTTTTGAGTTTGAGAATTGAAGCCCATTTGTTGTGGGTTAAGAAGGGTAGGACTATTGACAAGACTACTCCCACAATCCATTTCCTGCATTAATTAATTATTTATTTTAAAAAAAATAACATTAAAATTTTACAATATATACCTACACTACATGACCAATATATATATATATATATATATATATATAAAATTAAAATCCAAAGTAAAATTCAACTTACAAGAAATTGAAAGGAGGCTCAGAAGGCGGCGGGGCTCCTGGTTGAACAACACTGTACACGACCAAGCTCCTGAAAATTCAAGAATCAATAATTTTGAATATTTGTGCACCAAAAGCTCACTGTAGCCAAGCACGTGGACTTTTCGTTAAAAAGTTAATATATAAAACGTACTAACTCTGCAAACGAGGCCGTTTATACGGTAGCAATTAGATTATTTTGGAGTTTATGGTATGAAAAATAAAATATTCTCCTTGGCAACATACCTTGTGTTTCCATCGTCCTTTTGCACTCCCATAACATTGTTGAGACGTTTCAAACCTTGTTTGTCGAAGAAACCGTTGTGGCGTTTTTTAACCATGAGAAGATTTGCAGAAGAATTGGAGAATAATGGATTTTGCGATGGACAATAGGGCTTAATATCGAGGCCAAAGGCAATGAGGGATTTTGTGACGGACATGATATTAGCAAAAATGTGCGTGGAAGAGCAATGAACAATACGAAATAGATAAGGATTACAAGAAAGTTTGTGAAAGTAGAAAGAAGAAGGGGGGAATTAGGGTGATTCTTGTGGAAGTCTTTGACAACGATAATCAACTAATCCTAGGGGAAAAAAGGTTGTCCGTTTTATACAAGAGATTTGAAAAGTGTCAGCAGACACGTCTGAGTGTTGAGCAAGACATTTCCAGTTTGAATATTCTTATAATTAGCAGTTATGCATCTTGACTTTTCAATTTCCACATTTTGGATTACCAATTGATGCAATTATTTATTTTAATTTCGTCTAGTATCACAAGCAAGTTATCTTTCTGCCCTTCTTTCTTTTTTATATAATTGAAATTAAATTAAACACATTTTTTGTACCGTAATTTACATCATTTAACTTTTTAAGATAGTATTTCTAGGACAAATATGAAATGTATGTGCATGGTAAACATGCACGAGACCTCATTATCAAAATTAATACTCCATTTTATATATAAATTAAAATTGACATCACAACTACTCCATTAAAACTAGACCTTATTAATAATCATATAATTATGCAATAGGGATAAAGCTAATTCCACATAATTATATAACTATATCGTGACATCACCTCAAACGTCGTGGATGCTAACGTTTACAAACCCAATTTTAATTAACTATATATGTCACAAGCACGAATCTTATTTATTTCTTAATTTCTCAATCAGCCGTACCAGAATCAAAGACGACAAATGATTCAGACACGATCATGCATACTCCTTCAGCTGAATATCCTTACCCTTCAACGGAACATAATCTCCCACATAAACCTCCAGATGATCAGACAGAGCAGACTTATCGATGTTCTCATGGTGATATGACTTGCAAACGAAGTAGATAACGGTCTGTACAACCAATCCAAACAGGATCAATTTCGACAACAGCAACAAACTAACAGCCCCCAATCCAAGAACTGGCAAAGCTCCCTTCCCATACACAACAAAAACCCTAAACACAAAGTTGATGATCCCCAATGAAAGATTCAACATCAAGAATATGACTATCGCCACACCCCTTTTTCCCTTGATCAAACCCTTGCTCTTCATCATGGCCTTGATCCCGTGTGCGTCCTCCAACACCGAAACAACGCTGGCGAGCTGCCAAATGATCGTCATATACACAAACCCTACCGCATACAACGTTAATACGATCACGAAAACGACAGCCCCCCCAGTTGTGGAGTCAGCTATTGTAGCCCCCCATAAATAAAGGGCTAGTGCAAAAGCTGCGTTGTAAGCACAAAACGCAAAGAAAGTGCACAAAAAAGTGACCATTAGCCTCTTCCACACCTTTGGAACTACACTTAGGACTTTCTTGAACGTTACCTCACGCGACGTGTACACGGATGCAACCGTGTAGACGACAGCTGAGGTGCATAGGAGGGAGAAGATGATGAGGAAGACGAAGTACACGGCCTTGAGAAGTAGGTATTCGGCCCATTCAGAGGTTACGAGGTCGGAGAGTTTGTGGTACTTTGGGGTGCCGGCTTTAGTCCAGTGTAGTCTGAATCTGGTGTATCTGATCCTCCAGTAGAGTATCTCTGATGCTTCTTGGTGTGCTAAGAAGATGAAGGAGAGTGGGAGGATGAGAGCGAGGGTTACTTGGAAGAAGATTTTCCTCCATCTGAAGATGAGTTTGTAGGATTCTGCGTAGATGCCGAAGAACCCTAGAAATTGCATTTCTTCTTGCTCTCTATCCATGGTGGATCGATCGATGTGTTTGTTTGTTTGATGTTGTCTATGGTTTTCGCTCTCTCAAGTACTCTGATCAAGAATAAGGAAATGAATGATAAGCAACGTAATAATTGAGGTGAATTAATGTATAAAATTTAGGATTAATTAATTACACTCATTAGACTCCTTTAAAATTACAAAGATATACTTTCTGCAAAAAAGTTTTAAGATTATTATTGCACCCTTCCGTTTATACTTGACCTTTACTAAAGTTTGGACAAAAAATGCTAACATTAGTTAAAAAAAATTATATAAATTTTTAATTTGGCCCCTCATTTAACATTCACGTCATATATGTATAGTTTTGTACTTATGGATAAATACAATATATATAGAGAGAGAGACAGAGATAGAGTGAACGAGGTTAATATCATTACATTTTTTCCACTTATAAGTACAAAACTATTACGTTAAAAGATTAAATGAGGGGTAAAATTAAAATTTTATGTAATTATTTTTCAATGTCATCATTTTTCATCCAATTTAACCCTAATGAAAGGGGTCAGATGTGTAAATAGTGAATTTTTGGAGGGGGTGTAAGTGTAATTTTAGAGGAGGTCCAAGTATAATTAATCTTGAAATTCGAGCATTTTGACTTCGATGAAAATTGAAAAACAAGAATGAAAATGAGAATAAAGGAGAAGCAGATTTTGGGACCTTTTTTGTATAGTTTAGTGTCTAATTAGGGACAATTAGAGTATGTTGTTGTTGATGATGTGATCATATGAGGTATTAATTATTGGTGTAATAATTTTGGTTTGTAATGTGTAGATGAATAGAAACATGGAAGCCAGCCACCCACATCATCAATTCTTGTGATTTTCTTGGGTTTAAACGTACATCATATTCTCCAGAAGATGACAAATGCTGGAATATGTAGCTTGGGTTGGAGAAGTTTTAGTTCACAATCAAATCTGATCAGAGATATATAATTAAGTAATCATATATATATATATATATGTATATTGTGTTGTATAATTTTAATAGATTATTTGATTTATTTCATGCATTAAGACAAGTTATTGGTTCTACAGGGCAGTAGAGGCTGAAGAACGTGGCAGTCTTCCGCCTAACGAAACACGCGGGGAACCGCAAGAACGAAGTATTTTTTTGGCGAGCTCGCGTGTCTGTAAGTGTTTGGGTGTTGGTGTGTTGATCATCAATTCTGGCCTTGATTTTTGTTATAACAGAGCTGAAAGTTTAGTTTGTAGTGAATAAGAATGGAAAAATGGGTTAATGGTTTATACTGGAAATAAACATACGTCTTAAAATGTGGAGATATGATGATGAAAGTAGGATAGGAGTATTATAGAAACAGGTGCATTAGAGTTAATTTTCATCTGTTTGTGCAGACACGTTTGCTGCATTTCACTAGCTAGGTTCTCAATGCTCCACTTCTCTATCTCTCTTGACATTTTTGACTTGCTGATAGCACGCATGTATTGAATTCATCTCCTCCAGCCCGGTTGCTCTTACCGGCTTAGACTTTATTGACATCGGGCATGATTACTTGCAATTTGCTTGTATTCCTTGTTAGTTAATGCTATGATGATTGCTTTCAGTTTGGCAAGGGTGTTTTACACTCTTATTACAGTGGCTCCATTGGTAATAATACAGGCGTCCCAAGTCATTCAGGAGCGTCAGAAGAACTTTCCCATCAATTAGTCTTCAATGAGACTAAGATCAATTGTAACTACTGGATAGAGCATCTCGCTTCTCATGGACAAGCTCAATGGTTTGAATTCTACTATTGTTTTCGAGAGATGAATATGAGCTCATCTTTCTGTTGTAAGTCCTTAAAGTGAAATCCTAAATTACATTGTTTTCTGTTACATCGCTTTATCAAAAGCTTGTAAGATAACTCCGTATATCTTCTTGATTCTCTTAGAACTTTCCAAGGCAAGAGCTATGCAATGCCTTGGATTTCCTAGTGAAGCACATTCTTGTCTCCTTGAAGGTTAGTTAATAGTTTTCTTGACGAAGATGGCATGTCATGGAGCAGATTTGTGGATTGGAACCAAGCCTTTTCCATGATTCCCTAGTGAGGAATCTCCGAGGAAGATTGGACATACTTGACAGTGATACGCGTGTGGATCATTATGATGGGACGCAACAAACATGCAGCAAACTTGCAAATTTTTGTAGGTGATGCTAGAGCGTAAAGAGAGCACTTGAACAGTGAATGGCACAAGCATTACATCACTACCAAAGAATCCTGCCGGCCTTATACTGTTTGTCTGAATCCTTGTTGATGTGTCTTGAATAATACTGAGTGA
>NC_026147.1:24092787-24121559 GCF_000512975.1 Sesamum indicum | reverse complement strand
AAACCCCGCCTCAAAAGAGAACAAGTGAGACAGAAAAAGGGACAGTGTTAGGTCGGGATTCAACGATTTTGAATGAGCTGTCCCAATCCGTATGTGATTCTAACGGCCTGCAACCATGTACATATAAAACCATATAAATGACATAAAATTTCTCATACGAGGCTGGTCGACTTCGGAAATTCCAGATTCTTAAATGTAAGAACTAAGATCGAACCACTCCCATTGGACAAGATGATGTCTTAATTGAATACTTGGTGCGCCATAATTAGAGATATAAAATGCACCCAACTTGGTAGGTTAAGAACACCAGCTGGTACGGTTTCTCATTCCTTTTTCTTTTCTTAGGCAAGGGGCGAAAGTTTCTTAAGAATATTTTCACAATTTTTATTTTAATTAAATTTATGTTTCTTTCTCATTTCATCATATATCTTTTTATTTGGGATGGGACAAAGGAGGAAATCACTCAAAAACCATTAGAAAGGATTCCTGTAACTAATAAAAAGATGATTATAGGAATCAAACGATTGTAAATAAATTCTGAGCAGCTTTTCTTTAAATTCTACAAATAAACTTGGCTTAAAGGCAATCCAAACTATATACACTCACATATTTTGGAAAGTCAAAGCAGGGGGTTGGGGAGCCGGATGGAGAGACTCAGCAGTCCATATGCCTTGGTGAATTCCATCAGCCCGGTCACTCCTGTTTCCCTCTACACAGTTAGTCCGGATGGGCAGCTGTCACGAACCAGCGCATGTTCAAGTTAGAGTAATTTTAGAGCATTAGCACGATGCAAGATTCCAGCCAAGAAAAGCTATTCTGTGTTTTCCTCTCTGAATTAGTACAACACTGACGCGGGCAGCCAAACCATTTATGCATTTTCCAACTTCCCCAACCAAAGGGAATTCTTGAATTTTCTATGCTGCACAAACAGCTGTTACTGTCAAGGCCAACACCAGAACAACATAAGACCTATCATGGAGATCCCTTCCAATCAAATTGAAGGTTATTAAAGCCATTAACTGCTCCAAGACCGCTAAGCAGTTGGCTACCCATATCCTGCTGCTGTGAGTTCATGCCCTGCTCTCGTGCGATTAGCATACCTACTCTCGCATTCATGGCCATGGAGTTATTCCCAAGTGCTGCTCGAATACCATTTACCATGGCAGATTGCCCAAGCCCGTTGCTCATACTCCCAAAGCCTGAAACACCACTGCCTGGGTTGTTACTGTTCGCCACTCCAGTCCCGACAAGAATATTGCCACCATTCATACCAGCATTGCTGCTTGTTGACAACATCCCATTAACATTTTTCCCCTCACCACCAATTGTCCCCATTCCCATCATGCCGCCCCCACCAAGTTGAGAAGACATCATCATATCATGTATAATTTTCTGAACAGAGCTTTGTGAATCATTTGCATCCGCATCACCAGAATGTGTGGGTTGCTGCATTGAAATATTTGGTGAATTCACCGAGTTTACATGGGTTCCTGATAAACTACCATGTGATGTTGGCGGTGGATTATTAGATGAGGACGGTGTCGGGGACTGGAAAGGGGATGGAGGGGGCTGAGTCTGCGGCATGGTGCTTGAAGAACCGGGAGATGGCATCTGAACACTATTACCTCCATAAGGGCTGTTTGTACTGGATATTGGGTTTTGCTGCCGAGAGTTCATTGAGTTCTGATGAAGAAGCCCAACAATGGTGCTAGTAGATGAAGTTGTGGGCACTGAGTTCACAGTGTTATTAACACCTGTTGTAGAAGCCATTTGTGCAGCTGCAGCCTGGGCAGAATTATCATTGTTTGAGTTCTGACCTGTTGTTTGCTGCGGCTGCTGCTGTTGTAGCTGACCCTCAGGTTGTTGAGGTTGACCTTGAAATGCAGGTGAAGGATTTGGTCTTCGAGGAAACTTGGCCAGGCTCTCTGGAGAGAAAAATTACAATGACCACTCACATAAAAGAACGCTTTGCATAAGTAGTAGTGCTGCATATTGAGAAGGGTCATCATGAAAGAAGATTCTAGTACATGAGAAACCAAGCAGGATTTTAAATGCAGAGGGTGAGAGTCCAAAATGAGGGGTAGAGTATGTAACTACCCCAACTCCGGCAGGTTGTTGTTATTGACCATTTTTTTATTTTTTCTTCATCTATTTTCAAAGTGAGGATAAATCTACTCGTATTTCATTTGTCATTTGGTTCTTCAACAGTAGAGACCAGAAATGGAGGTTTTTCCAACTTTAAAAGGTAAAGAGGTATATACTCTATATTTACTCAACTCCTGAGGATGGTCACTGTAACTTAACCTATTTCCTGCCACTAATAAATATTGCAAATTCATTAGAAGCATTCCACCAGGTTTATCATCCAAAATAAGTCCTATGGTTCAGATTATTCAGTTACCCACTTCCCTTAATGAATAGACAAAACAGGTGGAAAGAATTGTGCAATTGGAAATAAGCTTACCCATAGGACCTGCACCAGTTTCACGGCTGTAATCAATAAGATCTTTCATGCTATTCACCACTTCTGATATCTGCAATATTAACAGTGAAAGACAAGGGAAAGGATCACCCATTGCTACAAATAATGACAAGTAATTTTTAAATGCAACTGAAAACTCATGTAACTATGATGGCAGGGACATAATCAAGCGAGTATTATAACAAAGTACCAACCAGTTAATAATGGAAAAATTATAGACGTAAATCCAACTTTGTGCAAATCTTCATTAAGTAGGCCAACACAAAAAAGGCTGTTCTTTACTGATTCTACACCAGAAGTTCTTGCTAAAGAACTGCCTATGACATCAGCATGTTTTGCTAGTACTAGAACACAGACTATAAATCCAAAGCACGAGTACACATTTGAGCTGCTTTGTCATTTTGGAAAACATATAGATAGCAGGATTAACAAATTGCCAAGGACAGCATTTCACTGGCCTTGCTGATTTCCAAATCTCCATTTTGTGACATCATTATATCAACTCACATTAACCTACATACTAAAACTAGCAATTGTTATAGCAAGCACAAAGAAGCACTAGAATCAGTTACTGGAAATTGGGTGCATTCTGAGAAAATAAGAAGCCAACGCGTCCAGGAGAAAAGTTCAGGATATTTCGTTTTTATCACTGGACTACTGGAGGATCATATGTTGCTCAAATCACCTAACTTAGACTTACCTAAACATCCTATTTAAGTTCTCTTGCAACTCAACCAAATAGTATTGAGTTGACTGGTTGCTAAACTCAACCATGGTTTTCTACTGCTGAAACAGGAAGTAGTATGAATAAGGGCATATACCTGCAGGCACCGCACATATCTCTTCGTATATCCCAAATCATTTACTAATGGAACTTCCAAGGCCTTGGCCAGCTGTCGAGCAGAGGCAACAAACCTGAGAAAGCAAAATTGCAGGTTGATAATCAAACGAGCATTTATACAGCATGCAGAGGGAGTTAAGGAAGCGAATTGTGATGCCCTGCAACAACATTGAGTTCAGAGTAACACAAACTTTGTTACTTCTTTCCCCTAGAAAGGAACACAGTTTCTTTCAACCACTACTTATTCCTTTCACACCCTCACAAAGTACTCCTAGAACTCCACGAGACCAACACAGGGAATTTATTCACGGAATTAGCATGAGATATAGAAAACATAATGAAACGTAAGTTGGTAAGATTGTAAAATATCACCATGTAATTGATTGGACCGCTGAGAATCTTCTTCCAAACAAGTTTTTCCCACCATCACAATTCTTAAGCTTCTTGGTGGAGAAAGTGGAATATTAACAAATGTAAAGAGAGCCTTGCGACAAAGGTATCACTACAGATTTGTTTTGCATTCTCTATATGGACTTCTTTCATATTTACCGAAAACTATCAATTTCAGAAATTCCACAACTCAAATGACAGTACATAAAGAAGAGGACTGTTTTTTTCAGTGTTAAATAACCACATTCAATTCCTACTCCTGCAAATTACAGTCCATAAAATAGTACTCCTCCATGACTATGTGGTAAATACAATGCGTCCATCTCATGCAGACGCAGAAGCCATAGTGCAGTTATCTCTACCACTTCATTCTCATAGAAAGCAAAAGTGAAGGTTTCACGTAAAACGGGTAAATTGAATTACAAAAAGAAGCTTTAATGAAAACGACCTTTTTTTTTTTTTTCCAATACAAACAGTTCTAGCAGGCAGATGCATGGCAGTAAAAAATAGGTGACCTTAAAAATCCATCAACCCACCACCATTTAGGGCAATTTGCAGGCGAAGCATAAGATTCAAATGAAGAGCTTTCATGAGGAAAACATCACGTGTAGTCATGTATGCAATACAACAGATTTACTGAACAATGAACCTTATAAATAGGAATCAATTTTTCATTTACTAAAAAAGAAAAAGAAAAAAAGGGAGTGCCACATTAACAAATTAACATGAATTACATAAAGACAAATCCAGATCCACACAGAAGGCAGGTAACCAAAACTCACATATTGCAGTTGCTTTGTAGCTCGGAAACAGAGACACTGGGAGACGTATTCTGGGTGGCAGCCTGGTATTTTTGGGCAGCGGTGCCAAGTTGACTAACCTGCAGTTAGATAATGAAGTGGAATATATCATTAATGGTAGCATGCAGTGTCCCTACTTCAGCCAACCAAGGGAATCAAAGTGCAAACTGGCAATTGGTTCAATTTGAGTTCAAAGTTGCTGACCTGAGGAATCAGCAGTCTTCTAGGAATAAGCTCCTCATGACGTCGAGCACAAAACTCCCACGAGCATATCTGGAAAATTAATTCATAAAAAGAGGGAGAGAGTAAAGAGCAGCTCTAGAAGTCTAAATAAACAAAAAGCATAACTGTTAAGTGTCTAGTGTAACCTTGAGATCAGGAGAGAAGACAATTCGAAGCTGACCATCGCGAACAACGCGAAGTTGCTCAAAGACACTCTCTTGTATCGCTTTTGCGTAGTCAAGAACAATTTGCCCAGAGGGATTTTGATACTCCCGGGGCATATCAACATAGAGTAATTCTTCTAAAGTTCCACTTTCATATTTTATTTTGAAGAGTCTCGGAAGGACCTCAACAGTTGCCTCTGACAGAAACAAAAATATACTGTTAGCTGCTTTACTAGATTTTCTCCCTTGTCTTAGTTTTATCTTTCTTGCTTTCCAAATATTTGCTTTTCGCCTGGTTTTTAGGTATTGGTGGAGGTTGGACTTGACATTCTGAAGTGTGTTCAAGACAAATAAAAGAGCATGTGAAACCATAACAACCTTCAAGCAACAAAGAAGTGAACAAAACACCAGGCATAAAAATCACCAAAAGAGGTCAAAGTTGACAGCTAATGTTGCAAAACATAGAAAGAAACTCACCAAATCCACGGCCAGGCTTGCGGTTGCAAATTTCACAGTGCCAAACATCCTGCATATATAGCAGAAAGGTCACATTGCATACATCAGATTCAAAACATTAACAGGTGAACAATGAACCTTCAAGCTAATCGGCAGTCTAATTTTTAATTATTTCTCTTAAGAAACGAGCTACATCTTTCGAATAATCAAAAAGTTTAGTCAAATATGGAATAAATTTGACCAAGACAGTCCTGGCAGGAGTTGATTCATTATGAGTATGTAACACAACAGACCTGAGGGAAAACTCCAGTAGTTTGGCGACCACTTCCATACATTGAAACACACCATTTTTTCTTCGCATTGGGTGCAAAATATTCAGCTACAAATTTTCTCCAGAATTCAATGTTGTTATCCTATAAAACAAGTCAGACAATAGCACAAATTAACAATGCATGGTATGTGGAAAACAGCAGACTTCCGTCAGTCTGCTAAAAGAAACAACTAATATGATAGTAGCATCTTACTTCAGGTCTGTGTTGTTGCTGATACATGTAATGCGTCAGCCTCCGGGCACACATCCCAGGCTCATAGACTGGTTTCACAGGGGACCTAATAGGTAAACTCTGTGGTTGAAACTGTGGTTGTAGCGGGGATCTTTGTTGAGGCATAGCTTTCAAAAGCTGCTGCTGCTGCTGATGTTGAATTTGCATAAGCCTTTGTTGATGCAATATCTGTGCAGCTGCAGCTGCCTGAGAGGATTGCCTGGACAAGAGGAGCTGCTGCTGCTGTTGTTGTTGTTGTTGTTGTTGTTGCTGTTGCTGCTGCTGCTGTTGTTGTTGCTGCTGTTGTTGCTGATGCAAAAACAAAGATTGGTCTGAATGCTGGGGTTCAATTTTAACAGGACCCAAGCTTCTCATACTCTGTAGTTGCTGTGGTTCCAATTTTACAGAACCAAGACTCCTCAAAGCTTGCATTTGTTGTGGTGCCTGCTCATTGCTAGTTTGTGGCTCCAGCTTGACAGGTCCCATACCTCCTAAACCAGGTCTCATTGCTTGAAATTGCTGCTGCTGCTGCACTTGCTGCTGTTGTTGGGAAGTGCTGGGAACAGAAAACTGCTGCAACTGCTGCTGATTATGTTGAAAATTCTGTGGATCAAGCTGTTGAGCTTGTTGCTGGTCCGTCAACATCTGGCTGCCTGAAGGGTTTGAGAATTGCTGTTGCCCTTGAACTTGACCAGATGAATTTGGGTTTGCTGTAATAGATGAAGAGATATAAGAAGAGGATGGAGTATTGAAACCCATTCCATTTCCAACACTAGAAATTGGAGCTGACTCTGCGCCGCCATCAATGAGCCCCCGCTGGGAGCTACTGGGACCAGAGAGACCAGAACTAGGGCCCCCATTCACAAATGACTGGTGGAGCAAAGATGAAACATTGGGAACATTCCCGAGCATGTTCAAGTTATTAAACTGATTGCGCGGCGACACCAAAGATGGAAACGCATTCTGTGAAGGCATTCCACCCCCTTGTCCACCCAACAAACCAGAATTCGATCTCAACATAGATGGGGGAACCGGCTGGGTTCCACCAAGCGGCGTGGGAGGCCCTTGTGGCACCATTTTAAGCTGAAATCAACACCGACTAGTTCACAACAGTCTTAATACACTAATGGTTGCACTATCTAAGCAACATCAATCTGGAAACTTGACCTCCTAATTCTAGCAAGACTACAACCTACAAGAAAAATAATACAATCTGCTAACTGTCTATATCACAGACTCCCGACCGATGTTAGAATTTCTGAAATGTTTATTCCGGAAAACAACAAAAGGATTAGCCTCGCACACGAGGGTATGGGGGTGTGTTTTGCAAAGTTCTAGTTGAAGATCAAAGTATTTGAAGCCAAAGAAGCTAGCTTTTTCGGTTTTCATCCTAACTTTTGCTTCTTTTCTGCAAGTTGCAATCTTTCACCAGAAGTCCTATTAGTCCCTGCATAAAACAGTCAATTCAAGTCAGATTTCTCTTCCCGGCATAAGAAAACAGAGCGATAAGGAAAAAACAATCTGGTAACAAAAGTGAAATCAGGAGAACATAACACAAGAAGAATCTCATAAAAACAACATTTTTCGGAACCAAATGAAGTTCAAAATTCATTCTTTTATTCAAGAAAGGAAACTTATATTGCAGATAAGAGAATTACTAAAACTGAACTCACAAACAATTATTTCACTATACCTTTAAACAATAATAAAAAAGAAAAAAAGGCGAGCAGAGAAGAAAACTCGATCGAACCCTAAATCTCGCGAGCTGAGAAAAAACACTCGATCCAAAACCAAAATGAAGCGATATTCCCTAGGGCTCCAATCTTCAACCTACACACTCCCACTTTACCCGTACAAAGCAAAACACTAAATCACACAAACACAAAGGCAAGTGTGTGTAAAGCTAAAAGCTTGATATAAACAAAAATGTGAATAATATGAAACGAAGAGCAGAGAGTTACCAAAGTAAGATTTCAACTCTGCTATCCGTTCAATCCACGTAATTGAAGTTAAAGTTAATACACTTTGACTGTTGTTTTACTCTTTGAAGCATCAATCAAATGAAATTCACTTCGCCTCAAATATCCCCCAAATCAAGAGCACACAAGTGTATGGATGTTGACATACTTGTGTGTGTATGTATAGTTAGCTGCCAAAAAGTCTTACGAAAATCTTTCAGCAAAAACTAGAGAGAGAAAGACACAACCACAGTTTTTTGTTGAGCTCCGCTTTTTAGAGAGAGAAAGATGAACAGAGAGAAGAGAGAGAGTATGTGAGCTGAGTGTTGAGGGGTTTTATTGCGGACGTCAAAAATCCATTGGATCGGATTGAAATGTTTCCTCTCATTTCATTCTCTCTCTCTCTCTCTCTCTCTCCAAATGAAGTCAATTCTTCTTCTTCGTCTGATGATGAAATGGCGTATGGTATGCATGTATGTTGATGTGTCATGCCCCACTGTATGTATGTATGTATGCCTTTATTTAATGATTCGAATGTGTAAGCATGATTAGCTTAAAGGCTGCACACCTCTGCGTGGTACCCTTGTGGACATAGACATGGGGTTTATTACTAAAACGCCACTAGATTTTTATTAGCTGCGTGGGAGAGAAAAGTAGCCTTCATTGGCTTTCATTGTTTTGCTAGAACTACTTGTTTGGATATCCTCATTTTTTATGAGGGCTACTGACGCTATAATCATCGTATGTAAGTTTATATTTATAATTTTTTTTTTTATTTTGCTCTTTCTCCTCCACTTTTTAGATGTAGTAGAGGACAATATTTTGTCTTTATCAACAATTATTGCAAGTTTTCATCCTTATTCATGAAGATCTAAGATTGTCCAGATATGTATTTTTTGTTTAACTCAAAACTTAGAAAGAGCAGTACTTCTTCACCAGGCTCCTTGTTGAAGTTTTCTAAACATGGTATTTAGCTTATATTTTCTTTTCTTCAACTGCAGACGATTCTTTAGGGGAAGATGAATTGAGGTAAAAACAACCGTTCTCGAATTATTGTTAAAAGAGCAAAAAAGAAGAATGGGTTATTGTAGAAAGAGGTGATCAAATGTAATAGGTTTAACCTGTAAATAATAATTATGTAAAAAAATGAGTTTTTTCGAAGGATTACAGTAATGAATTCCATATGATATTGACCATCTTCGCATTTTTAAAAACCCAAACAGTTGGGAATGTAAAAAAAAAAACTCATTTGGAAATAAAACCAAAGGGATCAGAGTCCTTTTTCTACCTTTCACCCCAATTTGCATATTTATAAATATAATCCTATGATATGCTTTTAATAAACTCTGTAATGATAAAATAGCACTTATCTTAATTATATTTTTGATATACTACAAGAAATTTTTTTAAATATTTATTCTAAAAAGAATGTAATATACTTCTAAGCAAAATTATTCTTTTAGTCCTTTATTATATGATATTTTTAAAATAATCTCAAAATTAAAAAAAAATGACACACTTAATCGTCTGCTTTATAAACTTATAGAACTAAATTTGTTGAGATTTTTTTTTAATTTTAAAATTTTTATAAAATAAAGAATTAAAAATATTGAACTTGGCATTCTACGAAATTGAAAATATATAATTTTGCCGGACTTCTACTTTTGGGGGAAAACAGAAAGAAGATAAAAAAGGAAGGTTATAATAGTACTTTGGTGTCACCCATCACTATGTCTCGCTGGACTCCAGGGAAACCCTAACCAGACATATAAAGCACACGGATAATTAATAATATAATACATCGATGCCATCCATGTATGTGATTTGTCAACCATGCATGGCTACATAACATACATACATGCACATGATGGACATAGCGTCTATGGCAATTGACGGAGCGGGATACGTGGCATTGAGTCACGTGCTATGGCAATTGACGGAAAAGCAGAAACCGTTAAGATTAAGAGAGAATGAAAACTAAAAAAGAGATAACGGCCGTGAAAAGCTATTTGGCTCTGCTGACAGTTGATTTTGGCCCTTAACTGGGTTCTAAAGAAGATTCTCTGTCCTATATAATATGGCATTTGAGGTCCGGTTCTCTGCGTTACGGTGTACCGTATTACGCTGCGCCCTATCTTGCTCCGCTTGATATTTTCTTGTGAAGGCTGTGATCCCGTGGTTTCATTGGTTAATAGGTTTATAGCAGCTGAAGATACATTGCAGGTGATGATGTGTATTATTTTTTTATGAATTAGTTATTAAGTAGTTCCTAATTCCTATTCATAATATAATAATCATACTAACAATAATTACTTAGTCCCTCTAGGTAGTTAAATGCACTATACATATTTTAATATTAATACCTATTTTTAATTATATGATGAGGGTTTTTTTAGTATAAATAATTTATATTTATAGGAGTTATTACCTGTTTAAGTTAATTATTTGGAGCTGCAATAATTAAAGGAATATACTATAATGGACTTTCAAAAAGGTTGTCATAATTAAAAATATTTATTTATTATTTAAAATTTGTAAATATCATAATAAAATTAATGAACGTCTAACAAATATTTTTAGAGGGGGTGTTTGTAATTTTTAAACAATAAGTGGGTATTTATAATTATAATAAATTTTAGGGGATCATTTTGTAATTTACCCTAATTAAGATTAACATTTCTAATTCTTTTTTATATTTAAGTCATATCTATTTCAATTCTCTCACGAAAATAGTGGAAATGTTAGTGGGCCTTTTAGTAGAGCCCAAATATATAGCCCACTTTCGTTGACCAGTTTAGCCCAATGAAAAATAAAATGGAAGATTAAGAGCTGATAATTACAGATTTGTGTATCTTAGCAAAATAATTATGTGTAATTAGTAAATTAATTTTGTTAGGGGGTGCAAATTAAAGGTTGTAGGGAGGGAGGGAGGGTTGAAGTACCTCACCTGGCCCTATCTGTTTAATCAAATATTAATTGGGTAATTAAGCTCATTTAATTAATGCTAGAAATAATTAAACTTAGCTGGCTCGGATCAACAGTCTTTCTAATTAGGTGGTAATGGGGCCCCATTTCTTCAAATGCTACTATTATGATCTACTAATGCAGCAAATATATAGCAAAATTATATTTACGTATATAGGCGTTGCTCGATTAGTAAAGTTGATATCTTATAATTAAAAAATTATAAATTTGAGTTCAATGTATATTTATCGATACTTGAGGACGTGCGATATGGCAGTTAGAAGCTCCTCCAAGACAAAATAATAAGGTTGGAGCAATTGAGGACGTGCGATATTGCACTTTGTTTCTGTAATAATTTGCCTCCATAGCACTGTAACTGTGTCAAATTAATGTTGTTGAGCTATAATTATGCATCGCAAGTGTACGTATGTTAAAATTTTTTAAAAATAAATAAAATTGTAAAATGACAATATTCATTGCAAAATGGAAACATATATATGGTTTAATTAATGTTTATGCGATTATTATAACACGAAGATAAATTGATATATAGGTAATATAAAAGTTAGAGATTTGCGATCATTTTACTTAATTCATTTAAAATTCGATAAAAAATTCAAATGCAATTCAAAATTAATGATGAACCCAACTCTCTCTCTCTCTCGAGTTTTTAGAATGATTGATTTGTAATTATATTATAAATTTTAATTATATTAATTTACATGCATTATCATTTAATAATATGTAATCATCAATAATTATTATTGAATTTTAATCAAATAAGTATTATAAAAATAAATTTAAACACATAATGTCATAATTACAGGACAAGTCTCCGAGTCCTGGTCCAGTTGAGAAAACGTTGGGTGAAAATTTGGTGGGTCAAATTTGGATCCATTTATCTCCAAATCCTCCTGAATTTTTAGGTTTTAACCAAAGCCCAATTCCTATAAATGATAACTTCCCCGGATTTCTTGATTAATTAATTTTTTTAGAATGATAATTACCATTCCTCTAAAACATAATCTGAATTATTATAAAAAATTATTTAAAATAAATTCTACCTATAATTTATAATTTTTATAGAATCTAAACTTTATAAATTTACAATTTTTATATTTTTTACATAATTGTTAAAAAATTTACATAATTTTTATTTATGTTGTTATATATATAAACTTTTTCTTTAAAAAATAAATTATCAATATAATTTTAATATATTACAATAAATTACAAATTCGTTAGAACAAGCAAATAAGTTACGATATATTTATAAACTCGCAAAATGAGATACTATTTCCACGCTTGGGGTTTAGTAAAATTCAAACTCGTAATTTTAAACTCGAGCAGCAGACTTTAACCTTAACTAGTTAAGACATTATTGGTAATTAATTAACTTTTTAAAGTAAAAAATACGTAAAATTAAATTACTAAAATGGGAGAACGATCTTCATTGATTTCTTAATTCTTACTTGAGAAACATTATTTGATTATGGAAGAAAACCCACTACCACAACAGCCTGAAAGATAGTTTTTAAAACATTGGAATCGAGATTATCGAGGCATAATCCGTGTTTGTGTCTCATAATTATTCACCCACAGAAATCCCTCTCTTCCTTTGTAAAAAACCACTGCACTGCCCCTTGTTTCAGCCTTTCTTTTCCCCAATTTTAATTATTCTTTTCCTTATATATATAAATGAAGACTTCTAGTTACAGTTCCAATTTACACACCCACCAAACATTTATTGACGTGCCATGCAATCATCAGCATTCACCCACATCGCCACCGCCCAACTTGCATGGGCACCACGTGGTGGCGGCGCCGCCGCTACCCGGAGGGTGCCACCTTCCTCCGCCGTGGCTGCACCTCTCCGCCACCGCCAGATCACCCACTCAATGCCGCCGGAGAAGGTTGAAGTATTCAAGTCACTCGAGTCATGGGCGTCCAAGAGTGTGCTTCCTCTCCTCAAGCCCGTAGACAAATGCTGGCAGCCCACCGAGTTCCTTCCTGACCCGACCCGACCCATTAGTGACTTCATGGATGAAGTTCGGGTCCTGCGGGATCGGGCCTCTGAGCTTCCCGACGAGTACTTCGTGGTGTTGGTGGGGGATATGATTACCGAGGATGCATTGCCAACTTACCAGACTATGATTAATACTCTTGATGGTGTCCGGGATGAGACTGGAGCAAGCCCGAACCCGTGGGCTTCTTGGACTCGAGGCTGGACTGCGGAGGAGAACAGACATGGAGATCTGCTTAGGACTTATCTGTATCTTTCGGGCCGGGTTGACATGTTGATGATTGAGAGGACAGTGCAATACCTCATTGGGGCTGGAATGGTAAATTCCTTGTGTTACTTTTCCATCAATTTACATAAGAAAGTGAAAAATAAAGAATAGACTGTTCCAATTAGTCAAGTGAAAAAGACATATTTGCACATATCACTCTTTTAGATTCGTGGGGTTAAATTTGTATATTCACACAGGACCCGGGGACAGAAAACAATCCTTATTTGGGCTTCGTGTACACTTCATTCCAAGAACGAGCCACAGCCGTATCCCACGGGAATACGGCTCGGCTAGCCAAAGAAGGCGGGGATCCTGTGCTTGCACAAATATGCGGTACCATTGCGGCCGACGAGAAGCGCCACGAAAATGCGTACGCGAGAATTGTAGAGAAACTACTTGAAGTGGACCCTAATGGAGCAATGATAGCCGTAGGCGACATGATGAGGAAGAAAATCACGATGCCGGCTCACCTGATGTACGACGGTCAGGACCCACATCTCTTCGAACATTTCTCAGCCGTGGCCCAGCGGATGGGGGTTTACACGGCTGATGATTACGCGGACATTCTGGAGTTCCTGATCGGAAGGTGGAGGCTGGAGAAGCTGGACGGACTAAAAGGCGATGGGAGACAAGCGCAGGAGTTCGTGTGTGGACTGCCGCAGAGGATCCGGAAACTGCAGGAGCGAGCCGATGAACGAGCCAAGAAGATGAAGCCAAAGGGACAGAGATTCAGCTGGATCTTTAACAGGGAAGTAGTTGTGTAGAGTGAAGAGCAGAGACCATATGGTGGGTCCGTCCAGTTTTCTGAGTGTGAATGTATGTATTTTAACAAGTGCTTCAAACTGTTCAATTTTTGTTTTTTCTTTAACATTTTTATATGGGAAGTGTAATGTTAATGTTATGTAATGTATGATGCTTCTTTTTTTTTTGGTTCTTTATTTTTTTAAAAATTAATTAAATTTTAATTTAATAAAATACACGTGTAAATGTAAAATTACTGTGTAATACGATTATAAAGATTAAAGGTCAAATAATATATACATAAAATAAACAATTAACATAAATATTTTTTCTTAATTGTGTTATTTTAAAAGTAAATTATTAACTTTTTAATTTAAGTAAGCAGACCTTTTTTTAAGATTAAAAAAAATAAATAACATCTCTATATCATAGATAGATATTTGTAAAAAATTAATAAAAGTATATGTATCCATTTATTGAAAAGTAGCAATATTTGGTTATATGTATATATATATATATCGTTGTCAATGTTTATTTTAAAAATATATATCTACGTTAATGAGGTTATAATTATTTATTTGTTTTAAAAGATGAACTTCATATGTTGCTTGATTATTAACTTATTTTTAAGATCATTTAGTCAAACGAAATAGATTTTATGTTTAGTATTCTTTGTATTTCTATTGTATAATTCTGTTACTTTAATTTTCATTTGAACTCATTAACTTATCAATTACTTTTGGACAAAATCCCTTTCTGTCCCGTTAAATAAGATCATTTTTATTTTTGATACCATAATTATCGCGAACATTGCTTTTGGTACTATAAAACACAAAAAATACGCTTTTTTGGTCCCAAGTTAGTGGTAGATGCCATGTGCCTAGTAAGAGGCCGTTGACGATCATTAATTTCTATTGATTCACGTGACATTAATTGACTGATTTTGACTTCAAAAGCCCTGTTTAGTGATAAAAAAAAAACATATTTTTTTATACCATTAAGAAAAATATGTTGATCAAGTTTGGCCACAATTATGAGAATTTCTTTTTATTTCTTATAAAAAAGAAAATATTAGGAAAATTTTATTTTAATATATATAATAAATAGTTGTAAAGTTATAATTATTTCTGTTTCTTATAATTTAGGATCTATTTTACTATTTTTGAAATTAAATTATTATTTAGTTAAATAATAATATATTTATATTTAAGTACAAACTATAAAATGTAAAATATTAAGTAAAAGTATTAGATAGTTTTTTTTATAAATTATAAAAATAAAATTAAAGTTTTTTTTTTAATTTTTTCGGTCAAAGTTTACTAAAATATTTTTAGAATAAATTTAATTTAAAAATAATTAGAATATGCTAATATTTATCTAAAATAAATATAATTATAAGTTATAAACTATTTTATTACTTATATTAAAATTTACCATGTATTATTATCTTCCCAATTTTTATTGGTTTTCTCTTCTGAGATTGCCTTCTGGGATCCTCCAACCAACCTTTGTTCATTTCATTAAGTTTAAACCAAAACGAGGATTTTTCACTGGCATTTTGGTGGGTTTCATGAAGATGTAAGAGCAGCGACAATCACTCACCAAGAACTGCAACATAAATTACATCAAATACAGAATATTACACAGACAGAAAGAGATATAGAACACCTGCGTACCTACGGAAATAAACTCAAATGTTGAAGAATATGTTCGGACCATTATTACTGTTATTGAAAATCAAAGTAACAATTTAAGCAGAGAGTGATGAGGCGTCATCAATTATCCATGGAGATGATGCAGCGGAGGCCCTCGCCTTTCATCATGTACTCGAATGCCTTGTTGATCTCCGAGAAACCAACTCTGTGCGTCACGAATTTCTCCAGCTCCAGCTCCTGTTCATCATCATGATTTTTACTTCAAACCAAACTGCAATCAACTCAACATTCATGTATGTAAACTACAAAATTTACCTTGTTCATGTACTTCTCAACCACTCCCGGGATGTCGCTGCGGGGTTTATAGTTGCCGAAGAAGGTGCCTTTGAGAGTCCTCTCGTTCAGCACATTGACCGGATGAGTTTTGAACGCATCGTCTTTGTTCGGTACTCCAACGAGCACGGCCACGCCCCAACCCTGCAATCACCAGGCAGAATTCAGTGCCCAAAGCTCATGTATGCTGTGTGGGATGCGAGTAGTGGAGTGGGGAAGACAGTTACATCGTGAACGCATTCGAATGCGGATATCATTGCATTGACGTTGCCAGTGCACTCGACGCTGCGGTCCACTCCACCATCAGTCATCTCAGCTAGCACCTGATAATCCAACACTCAACATCTTAATTGAAAATTCCAGGAGGAATAATAGCACAATAATCAACGATCCAAGAGCGACACGGGGCAGACCTCTTGAACAGGCTTGTCATGATCCTTTGGGTTCACAAACTCTGTTACGCCAAACTTCTTTGCTGTTGAAAAGAAGAGCTAGTGATTAACTAAATAACAATCATCGATTTGCATCTATCATGTGGTACATTCAAAGCAAAAAACCTTGTTCGAAACGATTAGGGTTTAAATCAATGCCGATGATTCTTGAAGCCCCAGAAATCCGAGCCCCTTCAGCAGCCTGAAAAACAAGAAAGTAATACTAATTAATACTATCTTCCTATCCGCATTGAAACCCCACAAGACCCAACACGTTGAACTGTTAAAATCCAACTCACAGCAAGGCCCACGGCCCCCAACCCAAAGACAGCAACGGTTGAACCCTTGGTCGGTTTGGCGACATTTAGAGTAGCACCAAGTCCTTCAATCAGCCCAAAACACAACTTAACAAATCAAACACAAGTACAAAATATGGGCTTCTTCTGTAGTACTACTACATTACAAGAACAATCAAACAACCTGTGGATATCCCACAGCTGAGGACACAAACTTTATCCAGTGGGGCTGCTGGATTAATCTTGGCAACACAGCCAACATGGACAACGGTGTACTCGCTGAAGGTTGAAGTTCCAAGAAAATGGTAAATTGGTTTCCCATCCTTGGAAAACCTCGTCTTGCCATCACCGATCATGACCCCCCTGTCTGTGTTTATCCTCAGAAGGTCACACATGTTGCTCTCCGATGATTTACAGTGACGGCACTCCTTGCACTCGCCGGTGAACACCGGAAGAACATGGTCACCAGGTTGGAGTTCGGTGACGCCTTCACCTACGCTCTCTACGATTCTACATCCAAGAATCGAAGCAAATGAAAATTTTTCTTTTCATTACCATGAACATAATAAAAATTAAATGAATCTAAATTTGGATATAAGCCTACGTACGCTCCAGCTTCATGTCCAAATATGCGAGGAAACAGGGGTGTTTGTCCCTGCAATGCCAATATCAAGAACAACCTCAATGATCTCAAAGTACAATACCGCAATGCTTCAACTCATCATTTCAATAAAATATACGAAACTGGGGTCCATTGAAAAATCTAGTTCGATTTAGGACCTGCTATATATGATGTTACGTGTCCTTAGCATTTCAGAAGTATGCATCTATATAGATATCTACCTTGTCAGAAGTATGCATCTATATAGATATCTACCTTGGCTTCCCAGAAGTAAACATCAGTGTGGCAAAGGGAGGTGAAAAGAATCTTCAAACGAACTTCCATTTTCTGCGGCGGCGCCACCTCCACTTCTTCAATCACCAGAGGCTTCCCCGCTTCCCATGACACGGCGGCTATAAAACAAATTTCAAGAAACCCAGATCGTAACTTCTTGAGTAAAACAAAGACAAAACCCCAACAAAAATAACACACCTTTGCATTTGATGACCTGACCCTGAGTGCCAGACATTTTCTGCTCTCTCTCTCTCTACTAAAACTCTGTGTCGTCTCTGTGATGGACTGCAGTGCAGAGATCGGGTGTTGCGTGGATTTATATATATAGAGAGAGAGTGTAAGGAAGAAGAGAAATGATAACAGTTGAGGTACGTGGAGCGCATACACGGCTACAATTGTGTAGATGGAGAAGATGGTTCTTGTTTCCGCTTCAAACCTATGATCTGTCTCTGGATTGCTCTTACACCAACAAGTGTCAAACACACGATCATCGCCCTCTTCTACACTCTGTCTTCGTTTCTCCATCTGTCCCGCAAACACACGCTTGTGTTTTTCAAACCGCTGACTAACTGTGCTAATCATCTTCGTTCCATTTTCAAGTTCTCATAACTAATTTAGGTTAAAGACAAGGCTGTCTAAGAAATAATAAGTTTCATTTTACATTAATAATGAATTTTATTATTTTTTTAATTCTATTTAAATCGATGAAATCTCAAGAGAAGGGACTGTAACTATCCCAAATATTAAATAATGTGAATTATGTTATTTCAACATTACCATGAATTGTACTCATTTGATGTTTTTCACATGCAAAATATGTTAACCCATTAAAAATCCAGCACAATTTTAGTTCATTAGTCATTGTGGTACGTCGTCCTACATGCATATAATAAATAATTTTATACTTTTTAAATATAAATAAGCGTATGATATATAACCTTATATATTACATTAAAAAAAGAAAGAAATAAATAAATAATATTTTATCAATTAATATAAATTTTAAAAAATTAGTTATTTTATTATAAAGGGCATTTTTGACTTCATAAAAAATTAGTGTGGTAGTGCTATTAATAGGCCTTTGTAAGTGTGGAAGAATTTTTTTTTTTATATTAGTATAGATTACAGTAGAAGTTCTATAAAATTAATACTCAATAAATTAATGATTTTCTTTAAATAATAATTGTTCGATCCCGACTTGAGTCCAATGTCTAAACTAATAATTTTGATAAATTGACAAGATAATAAACTTTTGGAAGACCCTTATATAAATTTATGGTTACTTCAATATTATAAATTAATAATTTCATTAAATTATAAATATAATTAGGACAACTTAGTAAAATGTGATTTTATTGTTGTTTGCTTCTTTTTAAAATTTAAATCTAACTGAATTTCATTTATAACTTTTTTTATTGCATCTTAAAGCTCCGTAGTTGCATTCTCATTCTAGAAAAAAAGAAAAATGGGAAAATTGTTGACGCTATGAGTATTTTCTTCCCTGTAATTAGTTGTAAATGCATTGTATTATTTTCTGTTTCATCTTCAACAGGTTCACTGAATAGAAAAAAAAAATCTCTTCAAATTAATAAATTATTAATTAATTAATATATTTTTAAATGAATAAAATTATGGGGTTTTTATATTATTAATTTATAGAAATTTTATTATATTTGACTTGATCCAAATCCAACATCCATTTCAATCAAATTTGGTATCCAAATGTTTATTTGGGCTTGGATGTGGAGTTGGAACATTTTACATCTCAATTGTCTGTATCATATAGGTTCAGAGTCGAAAAGGATATATTATTTTTGACTAACTAAAATTCCAATTTCAGAGTATAGTATTTTTTTTAATAATAACGGCAATTATATATTATTTTGATATAAATACCCAAATATCCAATAACATTAGTACGTATAACCTCAAATTTATTCATAAAACCTCATTTGCAACTAATAAGATAAAATATTATTGATAACTTCAATACTTTTTGCCATCGCATTACGTGCACTGAAATATATAAATTCATAATAATTAATTTTTTGATCAAATTGGGTTCGTATATCCAATCAGGTTTAAAATTTAAAAATTAATATGACCAGACTCAAATTGGAAAGCGAAAAATAAATACCCCATTTATTTTTTCATTGCGTTAGTTAAAAACGTGGAATAAATATGGGTTGTATTTTTCTAAATTATGCAATAATTAGAGTTAGATAATACATAATTAAAAAAAGCAAGTAATTTAACGGTAGCTAACATAACTAAAAATCGTGAATTTGATTTTCTTTTCTTGTTTCCTTCCTTCATAAGCCCAGCAATATGTAGTAGAGAAGTGTTACTGGTAATGACACCAACATGCCAAATATGACCCTGCAAGAGTAGCAGAAATGCGTCTTTAGTTTTGATTTTTGATAATTACTGCCTAATTAATTTCTTTAATTTAGGGTTGCTGGCTAGTGACGTACCCTGTGCTCAATATATCGGGATGTAGTCCGTATTCTCTTGCAAATACAAACGGAACAATCCCTTGGGGAAGAGCTGCCTAAATTTCAATACAAACATCAAATTGTAACTGTTCAAATTCTATTATATTTTTTTATTCTATTTAACGTATACACTTTTACATATATAAAATATTTATTTAAATAACGTAATTTGTATTCACACAATGTGCATATATATGTATGTATGTTAATTAAAATAGAAAATAAAATAAAATTTTCAATTCAAATGACTTAATTAGTACCTGAACTATGGCTGCATGGAGGTGCGCTCCTCTGAGACCTACGGCAACGGATGCAGTAGACATTACGGTGGGGCCAACGATGAATCGAATGGCCATAGATATCATCGCCATTTTTGTGCCACAAACTATTATTCGAGGCTGAAGTGCCATGAACAGTCCTATATTCCGAATTTTTATAACAATTTATTTTAATTTCATGTTTTATAATAAGAAGGAAGTTCAAATATATGCGTATATATATACCCAAGCTAAACATGGCCATTCCAAGTCCTGCATCAGAAATGATCGTGATGGAGTATTTGAGTATGCTAGGCATCCCCACTTTCCATCTGTTCATCATGAAAACAATTGTAATTAATCTTTTTAATTAAAGTAATTAATATACATATATATATAATTAATTAATTATTATAAATTTGAAGTAATTAATAGACTTACTTAAATGAGATTAGAGACCATAAAAGGCCTAAGACGCTGGAATAGGTGTTTGGATTACGTGAAAGCTTCCTTCCAACCATGATCAGAATAAGCCTTAGCATCACAAGAGCATGTGGCATTTCTTGTTCTTCATTATTTCTTGAAATTCCCTTTTCCACTTCAATCTTTGAGCAGTCTCTGAAGCTAAGATCCTTATCTGAATATATATATATATATATATATTTTAAATATTCACAATATTAAACAATTGAGGTAATTACAAATGTTAAACTATTAATATTAAATAATTTTTTTATTTTAATAATTTAAAATTTTTAAATGTGGTGATCGTTTAACATAGTATTAAAACCAGACAAAATAAAAGGTGTTGGATTTGATTCTCTTTGTCATCTATTTATAAAAGAAAATTTTTACGTGTAGGACTTACACGTGAGGATAATATAAACTTTTAAATAAAGTTTAACAATAAAAAGAAGGGTTAATTATACTTGGACTCCTTATAATTAAAAAATATGAAATTCTATCTTTTCTCAACAAGTTTTAAAATTACTTTTACACCCCGTTTAGAAATTCTTGCTTACATCTGAGCTACTTTATTAGAGTTTGAATGAAAAATACTGGCGTTAGAAAAAAAAAATTACATAAATTTCTTCGAATTTTGAATTCGTTACAAAAGGAATTACATAAAATTTTAATTTAACCTCTCATTTAATGTTTAGATGTAATAATTTTGTACTTACAATGAAAACAATGTAATGATGTTAACCTCTCTCTCTCTCTATATATATATCTATCTTTATAAGTACGCAATAAATAAATCAGAATGTTAAATGAGGGACAAAATTAAAAATTTATGTAATTTTTTTTTTAAATTTTTAGTAATGGTTATTTTTAGTTCAACTTCTAATGAACGGGGATGATGCATATGTAAATGGGGAATTTTTAGAAGGGGCATTAATTAATATAATTTTAAAATATTTTAAGAATAATTATAATTTCATACTTTTATATGGAGGTAAATCTAATTACCTTAGAAAGAAATATAAATAATAAAGAAATGCACAAAAGTAGGAAAAGCGTTGACAATGAGGGCGAAACACATAGAGTGGAACATCATCATCAAACTGTATTTCCTTTTATATATCGGGGGGATGGATGGGATGAATGATCAAACTGTCTTATTACATAAATTCAAATGGACAATCATTAGAAATCCCACATAATATCAAATTCCAATTATAACACACGTGCTTCTTTGTAATAATGTAATCCATTACTAAAAGTTTACCCCCACTCATTTTTTCTCCTTAATTAATTAATCTAACCACCACCCCCACAAAAAATATTGAAAAACTAGAAATAAAATCTTTCTTTTTTTTAAAAAAAAAAATATTTTCTCTCACTAGTAGAAAAATAAGAAACAAGAAAAATATTAAAGAAAAACTCTTGTTTGAATTAGATTTTTCATTGCAATTAAATTCTATAATAATAAAAAAAATCATAACAAGTATAAATTAACCATGAATCCTCAACGGTTATTAGCTATTGTTTTTGTAAGTGAGGTCAAACATTAGTCATGAAAAATATTTTGACTATGGCTAAAAAATTATGATAAATATTAACAAATCATGGTAAAAGTTTAATTTTTCGCATTGATTTTGTTTACCATGTACGATGAAATGTATACGTTATAATGATTTTTTAAATCACGGTTATATATAAAGTAACAAAAAATTAATATTTTTAATTTTCAATTTGAATTAACTAGAACTTTGGAGATTAAAATGCACAAGTACATTGCACAAAGGTATGTAGGAGTAGGACCAATTCCACACTTTCTCGTGACTGAAACTCATTTTTTTGGACACGAAATGAGAGAGAATTATACGATTACACTTTGGTGAAAAGTAAAAAGTCACACTTTGTGAAAACCAATTGCTTAAGTAATTATTGAAGCCACTATTTAAAAAGCGAGTATCATGACTTGACGCTATATACATATATGAAAATGCAATTTAAGAAAAAACGTGTTTGCTTGAGTTACAAGCCAATTTTAGTAGGTCCTACCATAAAAAATACATAAAACTAAAAAGGTGATATATATATATTAAGTGGAGTAATTAATAATTAAGATTAATTAGTTTAAGATATATTCAATATTATTACATAACTATTTACTACTACTTTTATCTTATTAGTCAATTTATAATTTGATAATTGGACCATGAAAATATTTTAAAATCATCAAATAGTCAACCTATTATATGTACATAAATATGGTCTTGATTTTAGAAATTTTCCTAAGGCAATGAGACGGGGGCATGAAAGAGGTCAAGTCAATTCTTGTCCGGTCAGAGCAGGTGAAATACGACACAACAAAACCTATGTTCCCAGAGTCTTGTGACAATAATGTCCATATATGCAAACCCTACACCCCCATAGACAGCAACGTCTCTCTGCATGCACCATTCCCTCCTTTACATGTTTGTCTAACTTCGATCTAAGTTTTGTTGTGTATTTGTTGAGTGATTAATTTATAAATTTTTAAAAATTATTATTATAATAATTGTATCATATTTATTATATAATTAATTTGAGTATCTTATATGTCAAATTCAGAATAATATATAAATTGTGTAAAAGTAAAAATAAAAAATAAAAAAATAACATGACATGTTTACTTACCGCCAACATCATCTCTGAATCCTTGTCCCTCCACCGGCGACTCCCAGACCATTTTGACCGCCGGAGACGGCTGCCGGAAGACCTTCCCCGTTGTGGGACTCATGGCGGTCAAGTCCAATTCGTTGAAGTTCGAAGCCCTTGGCGTAGGTTGCAGCGAGTACGCATCCGATGAGGCGTAGCCCGAGAGCTGGGGACTAACAGGTTGGTGCGCGAACCCGAATTCGTGGGGCGTGTTGATGGAGAAGATTTCAGCATTTGATAGATTTGATGCTCTGGGGGTGAGCCCCATGGAGGACGACGGAGGTGCCGATGATGTGGAGCGTCGGATGCGGACATGGATGCGGCCATTGTTGTCGATCTCGGAGTCGGTGCAAAGCGGGTCACGGCCGTCGAGTGAGATGACATCATTGTCTATGTGGAATTTGGTTATGGCGGCAGCGGTTGGACCGGGAAATTGGGTTTGGATCAGAATGGTGGCTGCTCTGTATTCAAAGAGGAAGAGTAGTAGCGTGTACCTGCATGCATCAAATCTCATATTTCAATATCAACAATTATTTTAATAGTATTTATATAAAAAATATTACGACATTAAACCAAAATTCATAATAATTTAATTATGCTTATTCATTTTAGTGGGTCTCATGAAATTTTTCTATTTTAATCTTTACCCGAATAAAGTTTGACGGGACTAAATTAATCACGTAATAAGTATGATTGATCACTTTTTCTAAATTATACATAAATTACACTACAAATATATTACATTTAGAATATAATTTATTTTAGAATAAAAAATATCCAATCTGAACTAGACTTTCTAACAATTGTAATATAATTTTAACTTCTATTTTTTCAATGATTGAAAGAAAATTAATTAATAGGACTGTAATTTCTAAAGTTTTAGGAATCCAAGGTGAAAGGGACAATGTGAAAGAAACTGTACAGTGGTCAAAAGAAAAGGCAACCATCTCATCTCATCAATCCCATCTCTAGACCAGCAACTGCAAATACACACTTTACGAATAGCTTTTGGGTTAAAATTCAATCCACTTTTAAGGTTACCCCATATGTTTGCTTTGTGTTTCCTAACTTTTGCACCTTACTTTCAGCTTAAGCCATTATTTAAAAAAGATCAATTCATTGTCTAAATGAATCTTTTTGTTTGTTTATCAGAGGATGTTTAAATGAATTCTAACACACTGGTTTGTTGCAATTATACCATAAGATCATTTTATTAACTATGATAGCTTGAATTCAAAATATAGTAACAATGTACCAGATAATGCATTGGAGGACAACTAGTTGAACCATGAGGCTCTGCGTGAACTCGCCATACATAGCATTGAGCAAAGGGATGCCCATAACCAGAGTGTTGGGCAAAGTAGAAATTGAGAAAAGAGTGATGAGCCAATCCAACTGCCCTTTGTAGATGCACCAAATGGAGAGCAAGCTGAGGACGAAGGCTTTGGACAGAGTGTCGGCCAATATGAACTTAGTGTCCATCTGGTACGGATTGTTCTGAGAGATGAAGTGGAAGGACAGAACCGGGACGGCAAAGATCGCCACGAAGCGGTTGATGCCGGAGCATTGCTCCGCCGAAAAGATCTTCCACCATTTCACAGACGCGTAGGCCACCAGCATTGCAAAGTAAAGGGGCACCATCGCGCACATTACTTTATAGAAATCATCTCCACTTATCATCTTTGTGTGTTGTGAGAGAGATCAGGGACAGTGTGTGGGATTGTGTGCGTGTGCGTGTGTTTGTTGGGGTGTTCTTATATAAGTAATTGACAAGGAGAAGTGAGTGCGTGTTGGGGTTCTTATGTTTTGGAAGTTGTAAGCAAGGATGACAAATTGCTATTAATGCCTTCTAAATGTACTTTTCAAGAGAAAATTTGAGTGGGCTAGTTACATGGGGGTTATTTTAATTTAATGGGATTTGATCTGGATTAAATTAATTATATAGTATGTACATATATTTATTATGTGATTGATATAATTTAAAGATATAAATCGATCATATAATAAATATATTATTTTTACTATATTATTAATTTAATTCGATTAAATCTAATTTGGTTAAAAAAAATTATATGTTTGTGGGCATTTTTCATTTTTGCTTCAGAATTGATAATACATTTTCATCAAATACATACATAAGGGATAAATGATTAAATGGGTACTCCCCACCCCATGTAATCATCATAAAAGTTTGTGCAAGAAACAAGTAACAAAAATTATAATAAGATTAAATTTGTGTGAAAGATTACTGTAAACGTTTATAATAATATATATATATATATATATATATATATATATATGAATCTTGACAAGTAGTTGATGTACATCATACTTGAGCATAATTTTTCAAGAAAATATATTAAAAAAATTCAATATTAGATTTGCTACTGTCAAATTGGTATCCAAAATTAAAATCACCAAATAGCGATTTTTTCATTAATTGATGTAGATTTGAGTTAATAATATGAGAATTGCATATTATTATGTAGTAAAATTAGGGTTTTAGGAGAAGAGAGAGAAATGGACAGAGTTTGGTGCAGTGCTGGAAACTGAGCAGCAAAATTTGTCAGAATGTGTTATGTAAGCGACAATCCAAAAGTGAAAAGACATGCGGCGTGCAATGGGCCCATCAACATCTGCACGCATGCGCCGGCCCATCATCTTCTATCTTGTCTCTCTTCTCATTGTCCTCCTCCTTTCACCATTTCCTTACCATCCATCACATGGGTCTTCAAATCGGGTCTATTTCTTTACGGGTTGGCCCACTTTTTGATCTCTTAGCCCATCCATTTTTATGCGGAAATGGGCTCAAGTTGAGTCCAATGCGGAGATCCTGATCCAAGAATTTGAGGTCTTTATGTCAGGGAAGTTGGGCTTACATTTGTGGTGCACGTAAACGCAGAAAAAAGAAAAATGAAAGAAACTTCCAGTAGTATAATGTCAGGAGATCTCACCACGTCCACAAAAATGAAATCTTGCTGCCCAGCCTTCCGTTCTTCAACAAAAAATAAGCTCAGTGGCTGATGAAGTAAGTTCACACGAACAGCACAAGAGTTTTTCTTCACACTTTTGGAGTTGTTCTCCTCAATTTTAGGAAAGATTTTGAATATTCCTTCGTCAAACTTGGTTTGTAAAGATTAAATGGGCACGGTTGTTCAATCCATTTCTGGCCTTTCTTGGAGGAACAACAGGCAGATTGTTGCATCTCAAGGCCTGGTTTCTCAATCTGCACAAGAGAAAGCTCAATCAAGAATCAGGGCATCTGCAGGCTCAACACAAAATTGGTGTTGTACTGTGGAAAATGAGGAATTTTCAGGCCTGATGAGTAGAAGGGCAGCTATGGCATCTGGGGTTGCTTTAGTTTCATCTGCCGTTGTTGGATTTCCAGGAGATGGATTGGCACTAGTGAAACAAGGTCTTCTGGCGGGGAGAATTCCTGGCCTGTCTGAACCTGATGAACAAGGTTAGTCACCTAGTCTTGATGGGATTTGCATGAACTGATCTAATGTATGTTCTTGAAGTATTTTTGTTTATTTCAACTCTTGGTATGTTTGTGTTTCCAAAAAATCTGAGCTCTAGGAAAAGCTTGATCGATAAACGCATTGCAGAAAGGCTAAACGCGAACAAAGTTAACAAAAATTCAATGAGGCATTTCATCAAACATCTTGAAAGCAAAACTTCTTGAAAATATTTCTTCTTCAAACTGTAAAAGAAATTTACAATATCAAAAAGATCACCTATTAATGGTGGAGTGGAGCAAAAGGGTGCTGTGTGCCGAAAGTTACTAAAAGGTATCAAAACTTACTAAATTGTTGCTTAATTTTGTTTTTAAACAATATATATAGAAATACTATATTTTATTATTATATAAAATTAAAATAAGAGATATGTTGACTAATAATGGTGAATTTTGAATATAAACTTAATATAATATTGAATATGGACTTAAATAATATTTATTAATAATAAAAAAAACGTGTACTTAAATAATATTTATAAATAATAAAAAAAAGGTGTGAGCTCGCTATGGACATAAAAAATAGAGCTTGAGCTCGAGCTCGCCAATGGCTCAAGGTTGAGCTCCAATGCGAGCCAAATCGGCTCATCTTGCACCCCTAGTTTATACTTTATAGCCACCTTCAGATCCTGCACGCTAAGTTGAAAATATTACATTTCAAAATTATTTGCTTTGAAATTTATATATCAATGAGATGTTGCTAAAACTTTAAGCTGCTTTATAGTTTGGTTATCAAGTGGATGTTATCTTAACTAGAAGAAACTGCTCAGACAGGTTGGAGAACATACCGAAGACCAGACGAGAAGTCGGGCGGTCACGGTGTTGGGTGGAGTCCCATCATTCCATATTTGTTTTCTGTGCCTCAGGACTGGGAAGAGGTTGCTATTATCATCTTGCCTTAATGAAGTGAACCTTCAAGTTTCATGTTCTTAAAGCCACGACCTTGTGATTTACATCTGCCTTAAAAGTTTTCTGCAAGTTTCTGATAGTTTGTTTATGTGGTGTAACAGGTTCCTGTGTCAATTGCTGACTTGGGAGGCACAGAGATTGATTTGAGATTTGCCAGCCCGAAAGAAGGACGCATATTTGTGATTGTTGCTCCAGTTCTAAGATTTGCGGATAGTTAGTTTCTCTTCCCAGAATGTTTCTTCTGCTTGACCAAGTCCTGACATTCATAGAAGAAGCTAAGCCAGATGTAATAATCCAGGTTTTACTATAATTTGCAGATCTTGGTGATAATGCTACAATAGAACAAATAGGGACTCCAGAGAAAGTGATTAATGCATTTGGGCCGGAGGTGATCGGGGAGAATGTAGAAGGAAAGGTTTTAAGTGCTGAAGTAGCAGAACACTCGGGAAGGAAATATTATCAGTTCGAGTTAGAGCCACCTCATGTTCTGATCACAGCAACAGCAGCAGGAAATCGGCTCTACTTGTTCAGTGTTACTGGAAATGGTAAAGATTCATTACTGCAATTCAATCTTCATAAATATAGCTTTAGCTAAGAACTTAGTTGAACTATTTATATTTGTTTTCAGGTCTTCAATGGAAGAAGCATTACAAGGATTTGAAAAGGATAGCCGGCTCTTTTCGGGTCATCTAATACCAAAATCATACGTCGTCGCAACAGATTTAAGTCCTTGGAACCCAGTATACAGGAAATACCCATGAGTGCATGAGATTGATTTGAGCTTGTAGTTAACATGTATTTCATCAAAATTTAGTGATGTTGTAGAGTACTTGCTCCCCTGTTCTGTACATCATAAATAGTCTATGAAGGACATAATCTGTACACTTCTATACTTGATCTCTTCAATAGTTTATTCTACAGAAATTTTGAGTTGACACTATTTCTTTGACATAGCTGCTTTTACACACTCACAACAGAAAGGGACA
>NC_026147.1:24073468-24092667 GCF_000512975.1 Sesamum indicum | reverse complement strand
GTTGACACTCTTCCTTTGACATAGCTGCTTTTACACCCTCACAACAGAAAGGGACAAGCTTCGACTTTCTCTGCTGGCAAGAATTTTAAATGCCTTAAAACATAAGTGCATTGCGTCCAGGTATTTTCTTAGATCCTTTAGCTGAAAAGACAACTCGCATTCCTTTAGCCATCTCCCATCTTTCAGAAGCTGCATATATGTTTGATAAGGTGTTTTCTTAGATCCTTTAGCTGACAAGACAACTCGCTTTCCTTTAGCCATCTCCCATCTTTCAGAAGCTGCATATATGTTTGATAGTAGCAAATAATGTGTATCATCGTGGAAAACGCGATAAGAATTCAGCTTACTGACCAATTCCAGCACATTCTCTGCCATAGTTGTGTCGGAGTGAATTCGGCATGCCCAACGCAAAGCCCCTAGGAGTCTGTCATTTGGTGCCATGGGCATCCTCTTTACTAAGTTGAAAGCATCTTGCAATTTACTTGCCCCCCCCATCAAATCAACAAGACAACCATAGTGTTTTATGTTGGCTGTCAGTCCATATTTCTCCATCTTAGACAATGTTTCTAAACCCTCATCTACAAAACCTCCATGGCATCCCAGGTAACAGCATTCCTTTCAGGCATATGATCAAACACCTTGCGCGAACTTACTATATCCTGACATTTACCGTACATATCAACTGATGCTGTTCCCACCATCACGTCACATTCTACTCCCGACTTCACAATTTTCGAATGCAACACCTTCCCGAACCTGAGCAAGGAAAGGGAAGCATAGGCATTGACTACTAACGGGACCGCACCGATTACAATGCTTCCACTCTCCGGTTGCGAGTGTATATCAAAATTGCAGCTTTGGGTTTTTTCTGAGAAATGCAGTCTTTTATGGAGTAAGACCAATTTGCCGATGTATTTTTGGTTCTTCTTGACAGTGTTTGAACTTTTCTATAATTTTCCCTCTTTCCTCTTTGTGGTTTATTCTTCTGCATGCTCAAGTAAACCCATTGAGCTGTTTTTTAGGGTTTTCTGTCATACCCCATGAATCAATGGAGAAGGAGTGGCCCTTATCTTGCAGAAATGCAAAACAATCAAATAATTGAAACAGAGGCATCTTGAAATACTCATCAATGGCTTAAAAGATAGCAACTTTTTAGCAACCAAACTCATATCACTACCCTCAGATTTCATTTCTCTCGACTATGCAAACAAAGTTTTACAAGTTTTACTAGACCCCAATCTCATTTGTTACAATACTTTGATCAAGTGCTCAATTGGGAAGTCCCATAAAATTGCAACCTTTGTTTACAACAGAATGCGCGAGGCGGACGTTTCGGCGAACAGTTTCACTTTCACATTTTTGCTTAGTTGTTTTGAGTCCTTTCGTAAATTTGAATGCGGCGAAATGGTGCATGCTAATGTTTTGAAGATTTGGTTTGGGCCTAGTATGTTTGTTATGAACATCTTTCTGGATTTCTATGCTAAATGTGGGGAGAATTTGGACGTCGTCAGGAAGCTGTTTGAGGAAATTCCCGAGAGAGATGTTGTTTGGTGGGACACGATGATCAGGACATACATGAGCGGTGGGGAGATAAATTCCGCAATTAGGTTGTTTGAGTCCATGCCAGAAAGGAACTTGGCGACCTGGAATTCCGTTGTTTCCGGGCTTGTGAAAGGAAAAAGAATATGGAATTGGCTAATAAGGTGGTTCAGCGGATGCCGGAGAGGAACAGCGTTTTATGGAATGCCATGATATCAGGGTATATTAAGTTGGGCGACTTGAAAAGCACCAAGGCTATTTCTGGTGAGATGCCGCGGAGGAGTGTGGTTTCTTGGACCATGATGGTTTCGGGTTATGCGATGCGCGGTGATATTGAATCAGCAAGGAGGATATTCAGTCAGATGCCAATAAAAAATGTTGTCTTATGGATGCAATGATTGCCGGCAGTGTGAACAGCCACATGTTCGATGAAGCTCTTTCTGTGTTTCATCATATGCTAGTTGATGGAAAATGTAAACCTGATCATACTACTTTGATCAGCGTTCTCTCTGCCTGCACGCACTTGAATTCACTTGAGCATGGGAAATGGATAGAGTCATACATTATGAAGAACCAGTTTGAGTTGTCAATTCCACTGGGCAACGCTTTGATAGATATGTTTGCAAAATGTGGAGATCTTCAAAATGCGGAAATTATCTTCAAGAAGATGTTGACAAGATGTATAATCACTTGGACCTCAATGTTGGCTGCTAATGGCAGTGCGCAGAAGCCGTAAACCTCTTTAATACCATGCGTTCCGAAGGACTAAAACCAGAAGATGTTATCTTTATCGAAGTTCTCTCAACCTGTGCTCATGGGGCCTGGTGGAAGAAGGGGAAAGGGTATTTAACGAAATGGTTCATGACTTTGGCATTAAACCACGGATCACTACAACTGCATGGTTGATATTCTTGGTCGACCAGGAAAAATAGAGGAAGCCATCAGGTTCACAGAAACTATGCATTTAGAACCTAACGCTATCGTTTGGGCCATTTTAATATCCGCATGTAAGATCCATGAAAAAGGAACTTGTTGGAGTCCTTGATCAGAAAGATCTTGGATCAAGAACCTAACAATTCCAGTTATCTGAAATTGATTCAAACCTAAGTTCGTCAGCTGGACAATGACAAGATTTGTTGAACTTCCAGGTAGCCAGTCAAGATCAAGGAACGAAAAGAATACCAGGGTGCAGCTCTATCCAAGTCAGAGAAAGTGTGCACAGATTCCTTGCAAAAGACACCGCCACCCACAAAGAGGGGAGGTCTATAGAGCTTTACGTAGTTTATATACATTTGAAACCAATACATGATATTATCATAGAATTGCCTTGATGTACTTGAAATTATGAGAAGTTCTTCCTTTTTCTTTGTAATTTGACCAAAGAAAAATGGTATAGGGGGAAAAAATATTTCCTAATCGAAATATTTAAATAAAAAGAACATTTTGCCTAACATTTGCTATTTTAGGATGAATTTGATCACCTCCTCTGTAATAATTCGAACTGTTGTGGGCGGGGATTAATGCATTAATTAGTACAGCGGTAAAAACGCTAAAAGAATGTTGGGCGGTGCAACAAAAGCTCTACAAGCAAGGATTACTACCGAAATCGCCAAAAACCAAACAGCAATTAATTGCTGGAAAATCAATGTATGGTTTTCAAGTATGGATCAGAACCATTATAACTTCTCCAGAACTCAAACATTACTCAGTAACTTCAAACTACCTTTAGACATAAATACATTCGCACAAATGTCTCAGCATGCACAGGCACACTCACTCACACAATACACAGTATATGTTTAGAGAGAGAAAAGTTAGTGACAGAAGCAACTGCATTTGGTGAGAAGAAGACAGAGTTTGCATTACCCCATAATATGCAGATAAGGACGTATCTGCTACATTTACTGCAAAAGCAAACTTGGTTTCTTCTGTTTCCTTTTCCCTATATAAATCACCCTCCACTCCACCCTTCCCTTGCTTCTTCTTCATCAGAACATTTCCATTTTCTTGAAAATAGTATTAGTTCTACATCCTTTCTTTCTGTCTGTCACTACTTGGAAAATGGGTAACGGAGACGCCTTGCATTTGACGTTTGGGATTATTGGTATTAATACGTCGATCGTGTTCACAATTATGTGCCATATATATATGTATATGTATAATTAATGTTCTTGATCATTCCTTACATGCATTTTCCTTTCATGTGGTATTGTTTACTATCATGTATATGGATCATCAGCTAATCAAGGGATGTATTGTTTGTTTCTGTTTTACACCAGGAAATGCTACTGGTTTGTTTCTGTTCCTATCTCCAACGTAAGCATTAACAATTTTTTAATAGCTAGCTAATTTTGAATATATTCTCATGATAATGCTAAACATCTTTCGAATTACAGCGTTACGTTTAAGAGGATCATTGCGAAGAGATCTACTGAACAATTCTCCGGCATACCTTATGTCATGACATTGCTCAATTGCTTGCTCGCCGCCTGGTAATTATATCTTTCTTGAAAATCCAAAGCCTCAAGACTATTTCGAATCTTGTTAACATCAAAATTATACTCAAAAAATTTCAGGGTTCTTTTTATTTCTTAGTTTGGTAGTAACATTCTTGGTTTGATTGTTATGAACTAATGATATGAATGCATGCAGGTATGGTCTGCCTTTTATCACAACAAACAACTATTTAGTGTCTGCTATAAATGGAGTTGGTGCATTGATTGAGTCAATTTATGTACTGATTTTCCTCATATTTGCACCTAAGAAGGAGAAGGCCAAGATTCTTGGTCTTCTTGTCTGCATTCTTACACTATTCTCAGCTGTTGTCTTAGTTTCTCTTTTTGCCTTACACAAAGAGAAGCAAAGAAAGTTGGTTTGTGGTTTTGCTTCCACAATATTCTCCATCATAATGTATGCTTCTCCTTTATCAGTCATGGTAAGATCCTTTCTTACATAGATTACCAGTTAATTAACTTATAAACAACTTTTCATGCAATTTTTGTGAATTCGACACTTCATTTTATGAAATTGTTGCGTTTATGTGCAGAGGGTGGTGATCAAGACCAAGAGCGTTGAGTACATGCCCTTCTTATTATCATTGTTTGTGTTCCTCTGTGGTTGTTGTTGGTTGGTATATGGATTAATCGGGAAGGACATTTTTCTAATTGTAAGTTGTAGCTGCTCAAATTCGATCAAACTTGATCTGCGTTGTATTCTGCATGAAATTACTTGAGAGATTTCTTACAATCTTGCAGGTGCCTAATGGATTTGGGACTGTACTAGGAACAATGCAGCTAATTTTATACACCATTTACTACAAAAATGAAGGTGAAGCCAAGAAACCAACCATGGATGGATCCCTGGAAATGGGACTGAACAATCCTTATCAGCTTGAGAAGCAACCTAATTGTTCATAATTGAATTTCTGAAGTCTCGCCTCTTATGCAAGAAAACCTACTTTTATTTTATTTAATTTCTCTTCCCTTTTTTCTTTTTTTGGTGTAAATTGTAACTGTATCTGTTTCTAACTTACGTTTCCAGTTTTTATTAGTATGTATTTTTCTATAGAAGCAAATGAATATGTCTATTAATAATGTTCAAACAGTATATGATCTTTGTTTCTGGGACATTTTTATGGTCTAAATGCATAATGGGCCCATATTGACTTGACTGGGCCACCAAGTCCTTGCACTGAAAATCTGAGGCCCAAGTTCATTCTCAAACGCCCAACTTGATGATAACAGGACCATAAATCAGGCCCTATTTCCATTCAAACTGGGCTGATTAGAACTTCTTCAGCATCTGAATGAATCAAGAATTTCCTTCAAATGAAATTGAATTTCCAAACAATCAACAGTAATTTGCAACAAGTCAGCACATTCATAAGGCTGAATTTTCCAAAAGCTCGGTCGTGCGGGCATCTCGTTGGAGTGGAGAAAACTGTTGAGTATTATGTGTGCAGGTCCGTTGAGATGTCATCATTGAACGTCATGATGGAGGTTTCGTGACCGTTAACAGAACTAATGATCAAGGTCCGAAAACCAGCTGCTTCAAAGAAGTGAAGGGTGAACTGAGCCCATGAGCTTGTGTGTCTTTCCATAATGTCAGCCCTGAGGCAACAATAGTACTTAGTTAAAGTTCTTGCATAGTTGAATGTGTGAGATGAGTAGAGGAATGCATTGATGGAAACTTATTCAACAAACCTATCCAGGCAAGAAAGCCGAGGGTTGAAGCCAAGAAGAACTCCCTGCTGATGCTCTTGAAGCTGAAGCAGCAGCAGATTATAAGTTAACCACAGAAAGATTGTTGCAATTATAAGGCTACATGTGCCGTTACAGAAATATTACCAATACATGCATATAAGGTTCCCCCATCCATAGAAGAGGGATCCCCAACACGAACCAGTGAACCTGCACGTAGATTATAGTTAACTCTTGCTTTGTCACACTCAGTTTGAAGAATTGCAAAGAAGAGTTAACTAATATACCACATAAAATCCCGAATGAATAGTGCACGTGGGATCATAAGTCCATTGCCAATCATAGCCAGCAACATTGAGACAGCTGATAATCCTTTGATGTTGTCTGGATTCATAAGATTTGTCCACTGAAAAGAAAGAAAATTTGTCGTGATTTAAAAGAAACTTTTGACCACCACCAAGAAGACTAATAGATCTAAAAAGAAGAAGGAAGATAACCATTTGTGCAACAGCCATCCACATGAAAAGAAGAGTGGCCGTCCACCCGGATACCAACCCAAGAAATTTGACGCCTTTCTCAGACAACTTGCCCATGCGACCCTGGAAAAATTAAAATGCATAATCAGAATATTTTCAATTTTCGATCAATATCTGTCACAAATCTAGCATCTGGTAATGCCATACTAACCATAAGAACAGCAAACACTGCAGTAACAAAGGCGATGACCCCAGGCAAAACAGTATTTGGGACATAGGGGATGAAAGTTGACCACATGACCTGCACAAACCATTGACAGAGACCATCAAGAGGATTAGACTTAATAGTATGTTACCAGATAATTGATGTATTTTCTCTCAATCAAACAGATTTTTACTTGTGGGAGTGTGGCAAGACCAGCTATTGTAATAAAGTCTTCCCAAAAGTGCCAGATTTTTGGGTTGAGCAAATTGAAATACTTCATAAAATTCAAAATGAGACCAGAAGCGACCACTATCGAAGTGACAATAAAATGAGGGAGAGGCATAGCTTCACCCATTGCCAGCTGCAATATCACCACATACGTGGATATCACTCCTAATGTCTGCACCACCACTGCTTCGGTCTCCATCTTTTTAATGAAGTATGAGACAAGAGAAAGATTCCCAAGCAATCCAGTAAGCATACCCTATATATACAAGGGATAACTATAACACCACTTAGAAACTATTTCAACTGATCCGAATCTTAAAGCCATAAGGAACAAATATTTCAGTACCAGCCAAGGAACTGCCAGAAGTGCATATTTATTCCCAGCCAGAAGATTCTGAGTGTTGAGTACAATCTGAGGCAGTTGCAATAACAGAAATGGTAGATTTGCAGCTCCTGCAAACTTTGCTGTCATTGAATTCCATTGCTCATAGCTCTTGTTTTTTTCCGGTTGCACTGGTTCCTTCATTGTATTTTACTTATTAGTCAGTGACATAAACAGGAAGAGAAGTGTCGAATCCTTTAGAGGAGAATTAATCTGGATGTCATAGTATAGAAGTTAAAGAACGAAGGAATCTATTACACCATATTGAGTTTAAATTTGGATATCAAGTACCTGACTAATAGGATGTCCGTCTTCTGATCTAAAAGAAGAAATTGCTGTGAGCCTATAAGAACAGACTGACTGGCCAGAGAAGACCACCTCCTTCAGGTGAAGTTTATTGCTGATGCCATGTCGAAGGTGTGTTCCAAAACAGGAGACTGATTCTAAATTTCGTGGATCAGAATTGGAAGAAAGTCTACTTGAAGGTTGGAATCTGTGCAACGGTAACTTATTCGAAAGCACTAATGTACTTGCCATTGATCAACTCACAAACTGAAGAAATCACAATACACTAACGGTGGTGTTCAAGACTTGATAACCATAAGACCTAATCACCTTACACTTGTGGTGGCTGAAAGAGGGTGTGCCAGCACATGTAGGCTATTACCTATTCACAGATCAGAAGAAAATTAAGAACATTATTCCTGTATGAGAAAATGGTATTTCCATATATAGTGACTTCTGAAATGTTACATAGTCCAGGATACACAAGCTCTGATGGTTCTTGAAATATAAGGGAAAATGCTGCATCTTGACGCCAAGTGAATTTCACAGAAAACATGTTCAATTATGACTCCAAGAAGTGCATATGAACTCTCAAATATTGTGAATATGGTCCTCTTGAACATCATATCTAGCGCAAGTGTATGAGCATCATCATCTAAAACAACAAAAGCCAAAAATGAAAATATAGCAAAGAGGATTAACTTTAGGGACAAACTAAACAACCTCAACACCAATCAATAGAAAAAGCACATTATGGTAATAACACTTTCTTCACAAGTTCTTGCCAAACTGTAGAAATGGATGTTTGAAGCTAGTCATAGCCTCGTCCATATATCAACTTTTAAAAATCAATCACCCCAATAATCAAGAACCCATCTTCACAATGTCTGTATTATAATACTAACCAAAAGGCAACAAAAGCACCCAAAACACTCAATCAAATTTTCAAGAATTACAACAGTTCTTGTGGGCATTTGAACAAGCAGGCGAATAAATCGACCATGAAACAATCACAAATCAAAAGAGCAACTCACCAATATACAAAGCAACAAGAGAATGAACGAGCACTGCACACTGTTGACATATGTAAATACCGACGCCCCGAATTCTTGAATTCATACAATTAGCACAGTTGTGTGCGTGCGTGTGTGTGTGTGTGTGAAGTGGGGTGATTGAGTTTTCTTTCTAGATATTGTAAATAGGATCCGATGGTGATGGGAGATGGCATGTGGGCTGTGTACCGTATTAATTTGGGAGGGAACAAACGGTCTACCTATGCAAAAGGTAGTTTGTACTTTTTCCATTACACTGGGAAAATATCTCCTGGGGATTCACGTTATTTATTTATTTTTATTTTTTGGAGGAAGTAACAAACTTAATATAGAGAGAGTGAGATTCAAGATATTTATGGGACTTTTCTTTTGACTTTGGGAAAAATCCAATCACAAATTAAATTTTTTGATCGGATATGAATTAATTATACAAGTACAATATATTTAATTATAAATAATGTATAATTTAAAAAAATAATCAATAATATACTTGTTGAATAAACTTAATTTAGATAAGACTTTTTCTGACTTTATTTATTCTTAACTGCATTTTGGCACTTTTATAGATTTCATTCTTTTAGGTCTATGGGGGTCAATTTAATTTTACATGGTATATTTTTTTATAAGGTTAGATCCATTAAATTCAAACTTAAAAACTAATTCAGACATTGATAGTTTCAAATTTAACTAATATATTTAAAGAAAACATAATAAATAAGAAACTAGGTACTGTAGAAATAGATTATATACCCATGTGCCTATGATCATGAACTCACAGCCTTTTTGGTTGTGAGGTGTAAATCTTACCGTTCGAACAAAATCTCATTGCTAATTTTTCATGGTATATAAACCCTATTCTCAATATTATGGAATCAATGAACACCATACAATAATTGTAAACGTGGCTTTTTTAATTTATTTTTATATTATTATATTCAAAAGAAATTGAGAACATTAGACAAATGATAACTGTTAGAAAGATAATGGTTAATTCCTCAGAGTTGGTACATAATTATAACAACTCCAATGTTCTTTATTTCATGGTCACATTTTTTTTAATTATTTGCAGCAAATTCTTTTCAATAATCCATTTACAAGTTGGAAGCATTCATGCTTTCAGGACTTGTACTCTGCATGATGATGATGATAAGCATGGTTAAGACCAGGATTTGAGGAGGATTCTCCACCCTCAACATCATCAGTTGCAGTGATTTCTCCAGTTTTTGCATGCATGAGTTTTTCTTCCACCTGCTTCTCCTTCTTGGTGGTCTCTTCTTCAAAATGCTTATCTTCTTCTATGGATAGGATCACAGCCTGTGGTCCAAAAGGGCCCTTTACAATATCCTCCTTCACCTTGAGATGTTCATCGGCACGTATGATATCTGTTTCTTGCACCGACTTCTTTTTCCACCTCTTGATCAAGAACCAGAAAGCAAACAAGCAGACGCCGAAGAAGAAAATACAACCGAGCGATATAAACACGACTATAACGACAGTCGGGCCATTGTCAGTAGATGATGGTGAACTAATGGGGTCAGACATTTTGGAGTCTCTAAGAATCTGATTATCAGTTTGAGATTGTTTTGAATGTTGATGAAGAACCATTTTCGGGCTCCTTATATTCTATCATGATTCATGTTGCTTAGTAGTATTCTTGCAAGAATTGAGAAACTTGACTCCCATGTTAAGGTTTGTCTCTTGTGTTGATTGCAGTAGAAAACACTCCTTTATTGCCTTGTTCATTGGGTGAACTCAGTATTAGGTGCTTCTTACACAAATATTCTGTTTTGAAATTTCTATTCAAATGATACTGTAATTAAACTTCATCATCTAGAATCTTTCTCCTGCTTTTCTAGTGGCAAGTTGAAGTTTTTTCTCTTCTTGCATTATTACAGCATATCCAATCTGCTAATATTTACTACTTCAGAAGTATTCCATACTTCTTTAATACATTAAGGCCTGTAATATTTCCAAAAAAAATCGCAAGAAACAGAAGCAAATTTATTGACTCTGGATTTCTAGGTAAAACTTTTTATGTGTTCTTGCTCCTGCATTCATGTCACTGAGTAGGTTATCAGTCCAACAGTTTGCTCCTGAACGAAGACATTACATAGAATGTTCTGTCAATTGAAACATGCATTTGTAAGTCGAATCCACGATCAATATAATGCTTGTTTAAATGTGATTACAGCTAAAGAAACAGAAAATGTGTTGCCTTCGGCTGACTTAAGTTCGAGAAACTATGAATCAGTTGAGAGCAGACATGAAAAGGTCTCTGAGTTTGGGTGATCAGTCATAAATGGGAGGATGAGTTGTGTTTGGCAATCTCCGGCCACGTACAAATGAACTGAACAAATGCAGAGCCCTTGACGGCTGTGCATAGGGTACCATATGAGCAGCACCTCTAACCGTTGCAAAAGTTAACAAGTTCCCATACTCAGTTGCCCAACCTCCCACCTGTTACTCCACAAATAACAGAAACTTAATACTATATCATGGTTGAGGTGTAAATGGATATCTGTTAATAGTATAGCCCATGTTAAGAACTATATCAAATGAGTACCTGTCCTTTATGGAACCAAGCTCCATATGGGACTGTAATCTTGAAGTTCAGATCGTGGGCTAGTTCCCGTACAAGTGTCCGGGAACCAAGTAATGGTACAACTGAATCTTGATCCCCACTGAAATTGCAGAATTTAAAGTTAGTGTCACTTTTGTGATGGTAGTAGAAGGGGAAGCAGTTTTGCCGTACTTTTAACAGAATAATTCACCTGAAAATCCAAACTGGAATGTGATTTTGGACAATTCTTTTGAGCAATGGAAGCATGTCGATGTTTCCATCTGTCTCACTATAATTTAGGACACTGCACATAGAATTTGTGGAACCATAATCAGTCAGTTCATATTTACAGAAAATTCGTGTCGTTTGAGCATATATAACGGATTCTTTTCTCCTGCGTTCTTAAATCTATACTATCCTGACAAAAATTGAAGAAACAGCTTCGACCCAGTATAATTTCTCTCATTATCTCCCAAGGAAGTTAAGGACTTGCCTGCTGCACATAGTCCAGCGATATGGTAGATTTGTCCTATTTGCATGGAGAGCCTTCTGAACCTCAGGAAGGTTGAAGTAAAACCGCCTCTCATAGCTCATGCACACATCTATGCCAACGCTGATCTTCGTAGCCTGCAATGCAAAAGTGCAACATTCATCCATTATAGTTTTCACCCACGTGAATAAAAAGATTGACCAAGTACAGGATAACAATACCATCTTTCTGAGTCGCAGCTCTTGCTCGACTATTGATGGATAGCATACATCAAGAATCACATCATAGTTGTTTATGTAATCACCAACGATCTCATTTGCCTGAGATATGGCATCGTTACAGGATTGAGACACATTGTGTGGACTAGCAAATGCATAATCATCAAAATCACAATCGTTCATAATGGCAAGAAAATTTTCATCAGAGATCATCCCATGCGACCAGAAGAACTCGTATGTTGCTGGGACATCACGGTCAAGTCTCAGAAGTGGGTTGCCGATCTGACCAGATAACACCATTTATAAGGCCAAGAAATTGCAACCGCAATGATTCAGTGCAAAATGTGACAGATTACCTTGCAGAATTAAAAACACAACCAGACAGTATATAAAACGTTCAGATGCTCAGCTTGGATGCGTATTTTACTTACTGCAACTCCTTTAATCTTGAACTTGAGATCTGTAGAATGTTCATTGTGGTCCAAAAGAGCAACAGCTAACTGTGGAATGTAGTGCCCTATGTAGAAAACACAAATCAATTATCATTAGTCAAGAGATCAGATGCTCAAAGGGAGAGTAGAGGAAGAAATTTACAAGATTCTTCTTTCTTTTTCCTTTTCCTTGTCTACACAGATTTTTATATGTTTACAGGTAATCTCAACCTAAATTCCCTTACCTGCATAACTTTCTCCAGTCAGGAACAGGTCTCTGGTTCTGAAAGTTGGAAATTTCTTGTACCATTCCATCATGAATATATGCATATCGATTGCTGCCATAAAATAAGAAATCAGACTTGAATTGCCTTAACTTACTTTATACTTGGTGAAGAAGCCCAAAGAAAAAGTCTAGTTCTAAGGTCAACGATACAGTTTCAAATTCAGACGATCGATGCTCAACCCAATAATTCATATCATAAATTTGCTGCCATTTCTCATTACTAACCACATTAAGATACAGTTTCATATTCAGAAGTTGGAATAGCTTCATTACCTGTGGATGCATCGCCACAGGTGTAGTCTGAGCTTGTGTTTGAATAGGACCATCCTACACCAGATGGGGATTCAACAAACAGAAGATTTGATGCTACAAAGATGAAGAAAGAGGTGTAAGCAAACAGAGATTACTTAGGGAAAACACAGTAAACTTCTCCAAAAGTAAAATATATAAACTACTATTGTTTGGACATATTTTGAGACGGAAAAAGATGATATTCGACAAATCTACCTTTATTCCAAGATTTTGAATTTATTCGGAGGCCTCGCCCGTCACCTTTGGGAAAGAAAGGACCTAATTCGGTGAATGCACCTCCTCCAATTGATGAGCAACCTGGGCCTGAATATACACAAGATAAACAGGAATGCTCTATAAGTATCTCAAGAAGTATTTCACCTAATATCTGCTGCACAACACAAATAAATTATATGATCAGAGTGACATCTCAACAGGCACCTATTTACTTATTTAAGCACAGAACTTAGAAAATCATTGCTATTTCCACGGAATGAGCATTTCTTTCAGTATTTTTTATCACTGACAGAAACTAAACCTTTAGGCTTTAGTGCTTTCTTTTTTCAATCTGTGGTTCAAAATCGTGTGAATTAGTACAAAAACTTAGTAAACATCCCAAGATTTCTTGTCCAAATTCAGACAATGCTTTCCATTCCCAGGAAAAGCTAGAAAACAAAGACATAACTTGCAAGTATCAAATCAGTGACCTATTCAAACAAGCACCAAACTGTGCATTCAAGAAACAAACAGAAGTAAGAAAATGTTGAAAGAAAGGGGTAAAAAACAATATTTTTATCAAACATATATGAAGAAGTGAACAGAAGCAGGAGGCCAAGAAAAAAAACAACTTTCATATTTGCATCCAAACAGAATAGAATAAGCAATTCTATCCACTAAAATGACATTGAAAGAATAGTCCAATTCCCTGTCTCCCTAAAATTGTTAACATCAATATATATATATATATATATATATATATCTACATTGAAAATCCAGTTTGTCTACATTCGTTTACTGACAAGACACTAACTAAACTAAAAGATGAGGGGTAAATTTTACCTCCATTAAGCCATAAAGTGAGAGGCTTGTGATCAGGGTCTTCCACAGCCTCCACAAAGTAGTAAAACAAACTCCTTCCGTTCTTCACATCCACATCCACATACCCTGCAAACTGCCTAAACTTTACCACCGGTTGACCAGGCAATCTCACCACCAGATCCTTCTCCGGGAAGCCATAACCACCTCCAAACGCCAAACCCACCACCACCACTGCCACGGCGTAATTCCACCTCAATCCCATCTCAGAAAAACTCATCAAGAAACAGCCCTTTTCAGAAAAGATGCCAACTTTAAGGGCTGCCCTGTGTAGGAAGAAAGACTAATATACACTAATATATAGATACAAGCGAGAAAAAGCAAGTTCTAACGTAAAAGATCTGTAGGTGTGAATAAAGAATTCTGTTAGGAAAAAGCACATGAATTCTGGGATTGCTTTACCAAAAAAAGAATACCCCTAGGCCTGAGGATCTTCAAAGTAATGACATTTTTCTAATACAAACACGCAGGGTGTGTGTGTGTGTGTTTATGTGACTGACTGAATTATTATGTAAAGTATGAGCAAGTAGGGAATGCTGCTGCAGCTTCTACTTCTTGTGCTGAGGACATTATTTTAAGCTAAGAAATGGCAGCTTTAATGGCTTTTTCTACCTTATCCTTTTTATATCAAAAGTTTGTTGTAGAAAGAGAGTAAATGATCAGAGAGAGACGTTGGGAAGCAGCAGTAAGTAGTAGTAGTGTGTGTTGTGTGTGTAAACACTGAGTGAGCTGAGAAGGGTCTACTCTACTCATCTTCACTTCCTAATGTTTAAAAGTTCTCTCCTTCAAAATGCAGATCTCCTTAGGAATCCCATATGGATCCTTTGGTCAAAATAAGCAAACATGTGACTTGTTTGTGAGAATTCCTCATTTTTGTTATCTGGTGATGATTAACTTTTTCTACAGTTTGAAATTACCTTAAAAGAATCGTCTTTGTATTAGATTGCCTTGATAACAAATCCAAATCATATCAGATTAATTTAGAATCTAATGTAATTCCTAACAAGAAATTGGGAAAATTCTTTTTAAAGTTAGGTTTGACTCAATTAACCACATTATATGTGTAATAGACCGCTCTCTCTCCCGAAATCGTGTATTTAATTGTATAATAAATAATACTTGTTATATAGTTAATTTAAATCTGATCAGATTTAGACTAAAATTTTCTAAAAAATTGTGCCATAAATCCCATTTACAACAATTGTAGCTCAAGTGTCATAAAATTAGGGGAATTCTAAATCGGATATTTGATTAGAAATGAATTAATTATATGATAAACGTATCTCAAAAAAAATATCCAATTACATAATATGTATATTTTATTTGTTATATAATAAATATATTTAAAGAAAGTGACCAACCACATCACACATATTATATATATTATATGATGGGTTTTGGTTGGACCAAACATATCCATATTAGAATGTTGAATAATTTGATTAGATGAGCGTTGCATGTGCTGAGTGGAGGTCTGTTGAGAATCCCTTCAACCAATAATAATGAGAATGAATGAGCAGTCAAAAAAGTCAAGAGAAAGAGAAGGAAAAAGGTATCTTCTTAGTTCTTTCTTTCCGCTGGACAACGACAACAACGTTAGCTTTTATCTTTCTCCAAAAAATAAATAGAATATTTATAGAACTACTTGAGCCCATATCCGTTTTGGATTATAATATAATATAGAGTAAACTACAATTATATTTCTTGATTTAACATAATTATAAATACCTTTGTTGTTTAAAAAATTATAATTTTATTTATTTTTTTAAAAAATATTTTTTATGAATTAAGTAGAAAATTTTTTTTATATTTTTTTTAAAAAAAATCATCCATCCCTATCAATTTTTTATAAGTTTTAAATTTAAAAAAATACAGTAAGGGCAAATTTGACAATTTCATACATTCATCTAAAGATTACATAATTTCATCAAAAATGAGGAGAGTATTTGTTATTTTTCTAATAATGAAAGATTATTCGTAATTATGTCAAATTTTAAAAGAGATTATTGCAATTTATCCTATAGTATAAATATACTATTTCTCAAAATTACAAGTGAAGAAGAATTATCTCGGGACGGCCGGCCGGCCGGCTTATATCTGTAGAATATGTAAGTTGATATTTTTGTACATGATAATGTTCACCAAGTCATAAGATACAGAGTGTCATAGACCAGTTAAGTCAAGTCGCATGACTTTGTATGGCTGTTGGACTTGAGCGCATTTCGAAACAAATGAAAAACGAAATGCATACAAGATCAAGAGAAGTGAAGCGAGGAACATGGAAATTCAGGGCAGGATTGCTGCTATGCTCAAATCAAATAACTTCAGACCACGTTTCGGGGAAGAATGTGCAGTTTCATAAACCTGCTAAAGATTACACAGAGTACAAAACATAATCAAAACACTTCCATGCATCAGTTGTACAAATGTGGGAAGGATTAAAAATCACGATTCAAGAATCTGTCTTCAGACAACGCCCCACGTACGCCTGCAGGAAAGAATGGAAGTTTTAGTCTTAGCAGGAGGAATACTGGGTGGGGTGAATAAACAAAGGCGATTAGTGTAATGCTGAAAGATACTACATTATCGCTTGGGTGTATGAATATGAAAGAAGATTTAAGTGACCAGAACTCTGAATGAAACACTAAGAAATAGAGACTCTAGTTTTAATCGCAGACAGCTAAATGATCATATATGAGTGTTTAACATACTTCCTTTTCCTCTTTTCTTTTGCTTCTGTTCCTATTGTTGGTTAGAGAGGAACGGAAGGTTTTGAAGACAGCATCAAAGTGCCAAACACACGCTTCAATCGACTAGTTTCTTCTTCAAAAATGGGTGCATATATATAAATAACTGACTAGATAACAATATTACCTGGACAAGTTTTGCAATTTTGGGTTTGGAATATGACAGATACTGGTCGACTTTTTCCTGTGTCTTTGGGATGTGATCGACTTGAATTGTCCCGGTTACTTTGTCAACCACCTTTTTCACAATAGTTTTGTGAACTTCTCTACTCATTTTACCTTCCTTCCATGTGGGCTTCAATATGTCCTTTACAAACTCTATAAGAGAATTTTTAAATATACGCATCGCCTTGTCATCCTTATTTGCATTGCTCTCTTCAGCTTTCCCATGGCCATCCATAGTTTCTGAATGCTTATTGTCTTGGATTCCCTTGCTCTCGTCACCAATGGCTCTGTCGCTTTCATTGACATCTGAACTTGCAAGTACTGTCTCTTGCTTCTGTTTTGGACTTCTGGGATGAATCACTTTAGAATTATCAGAAAAAGAAGGCGTTGTGCCCCTAGGATTGGAGAGTTCTGTGTTATCATTTCTTTCGGACTGCTCATTCACAAATCTCTGAGCCATAAACACACTAGGTTTTGTCACTGGAGCAACCTGTTGACCAGCAATAGTGACTTGGGAGTTTGTCAATTGAGCAGAGTGCAGACTGGTTAAAAGATTGGGAAGAATTTGTGAGACCTTTGTATCCAACATCCCTGGTATTTCAACAGCTTTCTGATGGTTCTGCATCTGAAACTGAAAATTCAGACTCCCAGGCCCACTCAAGTCACCACTAAATCCATTTGATGGGTTAGAACAGAGCATGTTCTGCCCGCTATCAGTTTCATTTGAAATTGAAGAATGCCCAGGAAACACATTTTCAACATTTTGATTTGAGTTTTTTCCAGAGAAACGAATTGGATGAGTGGTATTTCTGGAGTCCTTCACCTCATTAAGAACATCCTGAAATGAACTCACTTGATTATTTTCTGATACTCCATCATCCTGCTGGTGAATATGTGAAGCTGGAGTAACATTCTGCTGCCAGGCTTTCAAAGAAAAACTTCGATCTTCCTGCAGTGTATTTTGACCTTCAACAACTGAATATCCATCCTGATTTTGCAACTGCAGACCATGCAATATGAGATGTTCCTTTTTGTTAGCCATATTTTCCTTACCAATAGATTCAGCAATGCCTGCATCTCCACCACTTGCCTCAGGAGGAGAAGGTCGTTTATTAGGACTCGTAGAATTATCTGGCCATTCTGGTATTCCCCAGCTTTTGTTATTAGTGTTGCCAGTACTGTTTGTGACAGATGTTTCACCTGCACCAGCAGGCTTCACATTGTTTGAAATCCTAGTTGCATCACTCCATGCACTCCAATCATTACTCTTATCATGTAAACTATGGTTGTCAGTGACTTCACCTTGCCTGCCTTCTAGGCCCTTAAACATTGGATCCTCATGAGAGAACCTGCAATTATGCCGATCACACTTCCCTGCTGCAAAATACTTGCAAAGGGGTTTCTCATTTCTGTAAGGTTGGTGCTCAATGTCCTTACCAATGGATGCAAGCCTAGTCCCTTTTCCAAAAGTTTCATCAGAAGCAAAATGGTGGGAAAATTTGCAAGTGTCTCCCCATCTACACGTACCTTGCATGAAGTCCTTGCAAGGAACTGCACTTTTACTCTTGTTTTGGGATTGATCATTCTTTCCATGATAGGGGACAGAAGCATCATCCTGCAAATCAGATCCAGGGCCTCTACTGTAAGAATGTTTTGAGTTATGGCCACGCTCCGCCCTATTTCTCAAACTTTCTGATGTTTTATCCGCCTCAAGGGCTCCATCCCCATGACTAACATTTTTAGGATGAAAAAATCTGCATTGGCTGCCTCTCTTGCATCGTCCTGCAGTAAAATCTCTACAGATTTGAGATGATTTATCAGGTATGCTTTTCCTGTCACTCCATCCATAAGATTGATGTCTATAATCTCTTACTGGGGTAGGACTTCTTGTCTGATCCCTTGCACTGCCATCACTTCTGCTTCTGCTTCTGCTTCTACTCCTGCTCCTACTACTGCCCCTTCCCCTTTCCCTTCCCCTGCCCCTACTCAAGCTCCTACTGCGACTCCTGCCCCTAGTCCTGCTTCTGCTGCGACTCCTGCTCCTACCTCTTCCCAGGTACCTATAATGAGATAAGAATCAAACAAGTGCAGGGTGTGTGATGAACAAAAGGATGCACAGTACCTCCTCTTCCATATTTATAACTCCTATTTTCTTTATAAGAAGTCACAAATAAGAGTCCAGTTCCTAAAAATGAAAATTCTTTTCCCACGTATACCTTGTCACAAGTAATGATGTGACATAATTATCGAAAAAAAAAAAAAAAGGTAATGATGTGATATCACTATCTCCCAATCACTGCTATAAAGGGCACTTGTATAAGCATACTGGAGGCTTTCTTACAGTTTTTCATCTCTCATCTAGAACTTTGCGTCCAATAACTAGATATAAAACTGGGATGGAGGGAGTAACATTTGGGAAAATCGTACAGAAGAAAAATGAGCATAACGATGTATTCTAAAATCCTGCATAAAGAAAATATTTGCAAGCAGCAACCCAGCAATTTCTTAATCTTATTATATGATGCCAAAAATAGGCAATTGAAGATTATT
>NC_026147.1:24030017-24073433 GCF_000512975.1 Sesamum indicum | reverse complement strand
AAAACATAGTAAATGAGAAGTGCCTGTCAGCATAAAGCAAGCAAACCCGATTGATTTGCAGATACCTCTTCACCAAAAAGTAAAAATAAATTAATAATAAAAGAAGCAACAGAAACAGAAACAGCAACAGCACTGTTTGACATCCAGTTTCCACATGTATAATGCGATAGAAGCTAATGTATATAATCACAGACCTACGAGAATGGCTTCGATCATTTTCAGGAGAGTGGTTATATTTACGTCGTTCGGCTCCATCAAATCCAGGAGACAAGTTCTGGTAATATCTGTTTCCCTCACCTATTTCCTTCCCTTCAGAAGCATTCTGTCTGCTTTTGACCAAACTGTCATTCACCGGAGCAACTGGGTTTGCTTCAGTTGATTCGCGGGATGGCTGTCCAGATTGATCTCTAGATCTTGGAGCAGTATAGGCTCTGGATGCAGAATATTCATGATAACGTCCAATATCATGACTAGAATGTTCTTTTCCTGTCAAAGAATTATGTTCACTCAATTCAGAAAAATGTTTGGTCTCTTCTTCCTTATCCCACAATGATTTGCGTTTTCTCCTTTCACCCATAGAGAACCCTTGCTAACAAAATCCTGCAATAGTTGTCTTTGCTTATGCAACAGAATCTGTTTAAAGCAAGCAATATGGACGAATTAGCTCTGATGTTTAATTGAGGATTTCTTATCATTCTTATCTTCTTAGATCATGTAGTCATGAACTGAAAGAAAAATAATGAAACGAAAAATTCCTTTTCGTAACAAATAAAACTTGTGCGTAAACCCAATTTTGGCATTGTTAAGCTTTGGCACCTTAGTCACCACATTTTGTTTGAGTGTTTTGGTGGTGTAAAAGTAAAACAGTAATTGGATAATTAATGCCACATTTTCTGCAAAAGCAACTTTCGCTGAATCTTATATGAAGCTTTGGAACTGCATGTACCTCCTCCAGACAACCACAGCAGAGTCAAGATTGCAATATCATCTAGAAATATACCAATATCACAAGTAAGTTGGGTCCTATTCTGTTTTAGCTTTTCCTAGATAGAGATCAATTAACAAATAATTGTGTTATGTTTTCACTTCTAAGAATGCCTTGATTTTAAAAACCAAACCTTGAGGATATGATAAATATATGAATAGATGAAGACATAAACATCTTTAAGGACATAAACAGTCAGAAATTAGAGATTTTGAACAAGATGCAGTAACAAAAAATATTTGCAGGACATCCTTGAACAAGCCTAACTGCTATGCTCCAAATCTCAGGGAAGTTAGTAATAGTGTTACTTTTTCCTTATCTTTACTGGTTGAGGCACCAGCCATCTCTTTCTTTCTTTCTGTAAAATCAGCTAAGTGGTCACTTCACACAGTAAACAGCAGAACAGAAACCATATAGACTGTAATCATAATGACAAGGGTAATAACTATGTAACCCAAAATACATGGGTCAAGGCACTTGTTAGTTGAGCTGAGTTGATAGGCAATTTTGCCAAAAAGTCCTACCAGACAAGCCTGGTAGTCCCCATAACAGGATTAAAAAACTCTTGTTCAGCCCAAGCCTCAACCACCAAAACTTTATCATATTGAAACCAAATTTGAACAATTCATGTAAAGAAAACCACATTAAAGGACATGGTGCAATAAAACACTTTTTATTCAAACATCCACTTAACTTTAATCTTGAGACAACCTTCTAAATTTCTAAGCTACTCTTTTGGAAATTCAATGTGAAATGCAGCATTAATTAAGTCATGCAAACTCGTTTCAGAAAAAATCTAGTAGATCACCACTACATGGCACGATCTGAAGCAACCACATATACGAAATAAGCTTTCTGTCTCACAGAACCCGTTAACCACGAAAAACATTCTTTACAGAATCTAAAAAATATTCATTCCCTGGTTTATGCTGCAAACATAAAAACCTATGAACCCTTGCAAACACTGTGGCCCCTCTAAATGCCTCTTCCTGCAAACAAGGCAAAGGCCCCAACTCTAGCCTTAAGGTGAATCAATTCCCCAGTGACGGGAAGCTTTCTGTACACTGACTAGGGATCTGTAGTCATAGACCAATATACCTAAGTAGATTCTTATATCCCAATTCTATGACTAGGGTCACTGCATTCGGATGATTATTAAGCTTGCTTTTTTACTTATCAGGAGTCTGTGCCTAGTCTTACCCCATGTGAAAAGATGCTAAACTTTTCATTTTTGGTCAAGTGAAAATGTAGACAAGATTGTCAATGTTCCCCATTAGAGGATGCTATTCAACCCCATTCATAACATGTGATTCTCCTGAGTTTAGTTCAGCAATGATAATTTGTTGAAGTTGTTCTCACAAACATGCTTAATCCTAATGAACGCACAAACTAGTTTGTTATATTTGTTAAGTGAAAGAATTATAAAATGGGTCAAACATCAAGGAATATCACTTTAGGTGGCTGCCTAATAGGCAGCAGATCTTAAGTGGCAAATCAGCACATGTATGCTTGTACCACCTTCTCCAAAGTTTCAGGCAGTGGTGACAATATTGTGCATCATATCAAGGTGAATGAGGCCAATAACAGAATAAACCATCTACTTTGAGGGAACATCCACCATCTTATTAACTTTAGTACTTGGCCACAAGTGAGAAGTTGGCATCTTTCCAAAAATCCCGAGCCCAGGGAAATGTTAAACTCAGGCTTTAACATGCCAACACTTTAGTAAACTTTCTTTTGAGATCAACAAGCATTCATAAATGCTGTTGGTTATGGATATTGAACCAAAAAGTGTTTGCGGATGATGCCACATGACTTGAAGGACATAATGTGTCTCACGAACCAGCCATCTACATGTGTAAAAAACCAAAAGGAAAATGGGATCAAAGAACTGTTCGAGTTATGAGCAAGTTGCACTTGAATTATCAGATTTATGCAAAATATGCTTGCAGATGTGTAACACAATTTATAAATAAAAGAAAATTTCGATTTTGGATCCAAGTTAAGTCATCTAGCAAGCACCGTACCTTTATGGACAAGTTAAGAGAAGCAACAAAACTTGAAACCAAACAAATAAGCGTAAAGCAAGAAATATCTAATTCCAAATCTAGCTCAAAATTCAGACTCTTTTAACTCCATGACTGATCTCAGAAAACCCAGAACTCGTTAGCTCAATCTTTACGAAAACGCGCATTAAAATCCTAATTCAACATAAAATCAAATAGCCAAAAACAATTCAACAGAAGCAAACAAAAAATTCAAGAAACCCTAATTAAGACGAAGAGAATGCCCAAAAACACCAACCTTTGAATCGAGCAACCAGCGCTGCAATCGCGAGCGAGCTTGGAAATAACCCGGCCAACAGAAAGAGGGCTACGATATGATTTACAGAAACAATTGATTTGAGGTAAGTGGAAGTCCTTGGTCTTAGGTTTTATCAGTTTTATGTTTGTGTAAGGAGGTTAAGTATAATGTGGATTCGGACGTTAGTGTGAAGGAAACTGCTAAATATTCTTACAATAAGCGACTCGCTAAAAAATGTCCTTCCTACTCTTTCTTGGCTGCAATCTTGTTTGTTCCGGGCTGTTACGGTTATAAATTCCTTTTTTCTAAAATAAATATAATATTTACTTTTGCATTAAAATGAATTTTTCCCAAGTTAAATAATTACAAAAACCCAAAATTAACTGATTTTTTTATTACAACAGGGAAAAAAATAAGAAATATATATAAAATTTATTACCTCTTGGACATAATAATCAAACAATCTTGCAAGAAAATGATATAGTTTTATTCTATTTATTTATGGACATCACATTCTTTTTTAAGCCCTGAATTTTATTTAGATTGAATTTTGCGCGAGGAAATGAGGGCGACAACCAGAATGTGAAGACAGAATAGAACAAAAGACCAAACGCATAGCAGCAGCATTGAAGTTCACAAAAGTGCAAACCAAGAAAGGCAAAAACACTCGGCAAATGAGTTGAACAAATAAATATTGTCAACTTCAGGTGTACGAGACTGACTGCAGAGTTTTAGTGCTCTTTGTTGCTTTCTCCGAACTGAAGTAGTCCTGAAGAGCTGTCATCTCAATCTTGCTGGATTTTAAGCTCCTTATTGCCTCCGCGGTAGCTAATGCCCCAGCCACTGTAGTTATTATAGGAATCTTGTAAGCAAGAGCCATTCTACGGAGCTTCCGCCCGTCAATTTGGTCGAGCTGGTCGCCCGAACTTGTAACCACCATCATTTGAATTTGGCCGTTGGCGATCATATCACCAGCATGAGGCCGGCCCTCATGCATCTTCAGCACCCGCTCGACTGGAAGACCTTCCAATTCAAGAACATGAGCCGTCCCAGATGTTGCTATGAGTCTGAACCCGACGCCCAGAAAAGCTCGGGCAATGGAGGCAAGATGGGGTTTAGTCAGGTCATTTAAGCTGAGGAAGAGAGTTCCTGATAGTGGTGGCTTCTGTCCTGCAGCTATTTGCGCCTTTGCAAATGCAATGGAGGACTCAGAGTGAATACCCATTACCTCACCGGTGCTGCGCATCTCAGGTCCTAGTAGGACATCAGCCCCTTGGAACTTCTCAAACGGGAGAACGGCTTCTTTGACAGAGACATGTGCTGGTATAACCTCCTTTGTGAACTGCAGGTCATGCAGAGACTTTCCCGACATAACCAGAGCAGCGTATTTAGCCAGTGGATGACCAATAGCTTTGGACACAAAAGGGACTGTCCGAGATGCACGAGGGTTCGCCTCCAGCAAGAAGACATCCCCAGAAGCTGTGATTGCATATTGACAATTCATCAACCCACACACGTTTAACCTCTTTGCCAGTTTTGTAGTCCAGGACCTAATTGTTTCCAAGCATGACGAGGATACTGTTTTTGTGGGAAGCATGCATGCAGAATCACCGGAATGGACTCCAGCCTGTTCAATGTGTTCCATTATTCCACCAATCACAACATTACCATGTGAGTCCGCAAGTGCATCAATATCAATCTCAATGGCATCAGATAAGTATTTGTCGATCAAAACGGGACGCTCTGGGTCCACCTCAACTGCAGTTTCGAGATAAGTCACAAGCTTCTCGTCACTATAAACAATCTCCATTGCCCGACCACCCAAAACATATGAAGGTCGAACTACTACTGGGTAGCCAATATCTGCGGCAATAGCAAGGGCGTCTTTTTCACTCTTTGCAATTCCTCCTTTTGGCTGCTCAATCTGTAACTCCGTCAAGATGGCGTTGAATCTCTCCCTATCCTCAGCAGCATCTATAGAATCAGGGGATGTGCCCCAGATGCGAACAAGTCCAGAACCACTTCTGCACTTGGGCTTCCACTCATCTAGATATTGCTGAATAGGAAGAGACAATTTTAGTGGAGTTTGGCCTCCAAACTGCACAATAATACCATCAGGTCCTTCCAAGTCAATTATGTTAAGAACGTCCTCAACTGTGAGGGGTTCAAAATATAGTCGATCACTGGTGTCATAGTCAGTCGACACTGTTTCAGGGTTCGAATTCATCATGATTGTTTCATAGCCTGCATCCTATAAAACAGACAAAACAAACTCCAGAATTATAAGGAAAGTATAATGATAACTAAATAATTGAATTATAAATAAATTAGTCAAACTGAAATTTCAATTAATTCAGAAGTCTACTCTGCCCTCTGTTCCCCCTTGAAATTGCCTTCATGTTAGTGCTACACAGATAATAACGTCATAATGTCCTAGTAATGACAAAGCAACGGAACTTTATTTAGATGGTAAGGAGCAATATTTGAATTGAAGTGTAGTCGGGTCTTCGAAGAAACCAGTTTCAGCCAAGTGCTCCATATACTTACCACTAAGATTCAAGTTTAGAGTTTAAGGATCTAACAGCACACATCATAAAAGGTCAACCAAATGGAGCACATGAACTATAGGATTGACACTTTTTGGGGGGGTTGGGACTTGGGGCTGTTGGTAGAAAATAGAGGAAGTGATAGTAGATCACTGAGCAATTAAAATTGCACAAACCTGAAGGGCAAAGGATGTATGGCAGCAGCAATAATCAAATTCAATACCCTGTCCAATTCGATTTGGTCCTCCGCCTAAAATCAAAACCTTTTTCCTATTGGTAGGAGCTGATTCACACTCAAATTCATAGGATGAATACATGTAAGGAGTATCAGCTTCGAACTCTGCAGCGCATGTATCAACTCTTTTATATACTGGTTTAACGCCTAAAGATAACCTCTTTGATCGAACTTCTTTCTCAGTGGATTTTGTAGCAAAAGCTATCTGTTTATCACTGAACCCTCTTCTCTTTACTTCCCAGAAGTCATCCTTTGTCAACTGTGACAAATTCCATGCAAAGAGATATTGCTCCACATCTACAAGTTCTTTAAGCTGAGTGAGGAACCATTTATCTACATAACTCAACTCGTGTATATCATCCACCTTCATTCCCCTCTTCATTGCAGCATATATGGAATGCATACGATCTGGACTAGGTACCCGCAGGCTGTATTTTAGTTGTTCCCAATCCCAGTCAAGTTCCTTGACCTTTGCACAACCCCATCCAGAGTAGCCACATTCAAGGGAACGCACTGCTTTCTGAAAAGATTCTTGAAATGTCCGGCCCACAGCCATGGACTCGCCAACAGACTTCATCTGAGTAGTCAGAATTGGCTCCGAGCCAGGAAATTTCTCAAAAGCAAATCTGGGTATCTGCATTTGGAGAGAGAGAGTATATAACACTTCGAATTTATTGAATAAAACAAGAAGCCAAAATATGAGCAGCAAGCTAGGGATTAATGGAAAAGCAAAAATTATAATACCTTGGTTACAACATAATCTATGGAAGGCTCAAAACTTGCTGGCGTTTTCTTTGTGATGTCGTTGGGAATCTGATCCAGTGAGTACCCAACTGACAACTTAGCAGCCATCTTGGCAATTGGGAACCCAGTGGCTTTCGAGGCTAAAGCTGATGATCTAGAAACTCTGGGATTCATCTCGATTACCATCACTTCTCCATCTTCAGGATTAACAGCAAACTGAACATTTGAACCACCACATTCAACTCCAATTTCCCTGATAATAGCAATAGAGTAATCCCTAAGTCGTTGATACTCCTTATCCGTCAAGGTTTGGGCAGGAGCAACAGTGATAGAGTCTCCTGTGTGGACTCCCATAGGGTCGATATTCTCAATCGAGCAAATAATAACCACATTGTCAGCCAGGTCTCTCATAACCTCAAGCTCATACTCTTTCCATCCTAACAAAGACTTCTCCACCAAAACCTGAGATGTAACACTAGCCGCGAGCCCTGACTTGCAAATGGCTTCAAACTCCTCCCTGTTATAAGCTATCCCACCTCCAGTGCCACCCAACGTGAATGCAGGACGGATAATCAAAGGGAACTCCCCAATTGAATTGGCAATCTCAATACATTCTTCCAGTGTTGTCCCAATCCCCGATGGAGGCGTTTTGAGCCCAATATTTTTCATTGCCTGCTTGAACAAATCCCTATCCTCGGCCTTCTTTATTGCATCAAGCTTTGCCCCGATCAGCTCCACCCCATATTTCTCAAGTGCGCCACTCTCTGCTAATGCTACAGCGAGATTAAGTGCAGTCTGTCCGCCCATTGTCGGCAACAAAGCGTCAGGTCTCTCCTTCTCAAGCACTTGCTCAACTAATTCCGGCGTCATTGGTTCAATGTAGGTCCTATCCGCCATCTCAGGGTCAGTCATTATAGTAGCAGGATTTGAGTTAATCAGGATTACCTCATAGCCCTCTTCTCTGAGGGCTTTGCAAGCTTGTGTGCCCGAATAATCAAACTCACAAGCTTGCCCTATGACGATAGGCCCTGCTCCCAAGATCAAAATCTTCTTGATATCAGTTCTTTTACCCAAGTTTTGGGTGCTGAAAGCCCCCCCATTCGACAGATTACCACTATTCTTAACATCTCCACGTTCATTTTGGGACTTTGCAGAATTCAATATCAACGGCCGGGAGGAATAGTGGATACTTTTGCCATTCCTTTTTGAGGCTAGTCTTCTTTGCTGGAAATGAAGCGGAAAAGGCCTTGCTGCAGGTAAATATCGATTGGTTTGAATAAACTTACATAACGCATTATTGCATTGATGCACGCTGTGACTCATCTTCTCTTAACTACCACCTCTCTCTTCGTATATTTTCCCCAAAAACCAACAAACCTGCAAAATATCCAGAAAATGGAAAGCCCGAAATTACTAACAATACGTTCATACAGAAATTCGGCGAGGCAGCAGCTCAAAATAGAATAAATAGTACCAGGCAGCTGGCGGAGAGTCTGCACTGTGGGAGAATGAGGCCCCTCGTTCCAGAATTGATGAAAATAACGCCAAAAAAAAATCCTCCGCGGAGGCTAGGGTTTAAGGGATTTTGTAATTCAGTGCAAGTGTATCCACTGGCGTGTACGTGCGTGTGTAAGAAATGATCAGTGTGCTGTATATATATCTGAGATGCGAAGAGATGACAACCACAAATAAGCAGCCGCCGAGGGTTCGTTTTAGTGTAGGTTTACTGTATCTGTATGTGTATGCAATCCCTAAAAGGAGCCGGCTGCCTTCATTTTCGGAAAAATAAAAATAAGAAATAAGCAAATTTTTCCTTTCTAGCTATTTTTTTTAATGCAAACTAGTAAGTATATTACCTTCTATGGGTTCGCATAATTTTTTAAAATATAATATTTATTTTTTGTGAAGTTCAAAATTATCTAAATAAGATAAAAATACATGATGAAAAAACTATCAAAAAATAGTTATGGAAGACCATAATCGGTAAAGTTAAAAATAACTAATTAATTCAATTTTTTTTGAAAAAAATAACGTAATTTGTTTCTTTATATTAAAATTTATCATTGTCTTACAATCTTACATACAAAAAGTGTATGGTAACTTTTTTAATATATTAATTATCAATGTATATTTTACTCAAATTAAATTAAAAGGCACTTTGTAGAATATATATAATGTTGATAATGATGATTATATATACATGCAAAATAAATACAAAATATATTATTTCAATTGACAATAAACTTAAATAAAATGGGAATAAATTTAAATTTTGAGTACATGTATATATGTGAATAAACAATCAATCAAAATTGAAAAAAATTTAATTTTAATATATGTGAATAGAAAATAATTGATACGATCAATTGAATTAAGAGATGAATTTTTGTTAATAAAATAAGGTAATAGTATTTTTGAAAATTTTATTTATAATATTTATTGTTTCGTTAAATTTAGAAACATGAAAATTTTATTTATAATATTTAGGTTTTCTGGCTATGATGAGAAATGAAGTAAGAGCAGTAAAAAAGCACCGTATGAGAGTCGAGGATGAGGACTTTCATGCCAGAAATGTCATGTAACATGCGATTGATGTAATCTCGTACTGCCGTTATCAGCACCATTTTTTCTTTTCCAATACTTATTCACTTCGACTATCGATCTGATCAGTTTATCCGCCCAATCTCCGATTACAGGGTTTAAAAATTGGAAATAGGAAAATTCAGAAGAGATTTGAAACGACAAGATCAAAAAGAGGAACAAGAAGGAAGGAGCACGAACTTTCCCACGACGTCGTTGTGAACGAAGTAGCCAGACCGGGTTCTGATTTTCCTTTTTTCTTTTCATCTTTTAATACGTGAATCGGCTCCGAAGCTAAGTTAGCTGAAGCTCACATGTCATAGATTTGAGGGTACAATACCATTGGGGTTCTTGAATTTAGTATTAATTGCATTGTCCTTTCTATTTACTATTGCAATATCATCATTCAATCCATGTGAGCTTCAGCTAACTTAGCTTCGGAGCCGATTCACGTATTAAAAGATAAAAAGAAAAAAGGAAAATCAGAACCCGGTCTGGCTACTTCGTTCACAACGACGTCGTGGGAAAGTTCGTGCTCCTTCCTTCTTGTTCCTCTTTTTGATCTTGTCGTTTCAAATCTCTTCTGAATTTTCCTATTTCCAATTCTTAAACCCTGTAATCGGAGATTGGGCGGATAAACTGATCAGATCGATAGTCGAAGTGAATAAGTATTGGAAAAGAAAAAATGGTGCTGATAACGGCAGTACGAGATTACATCAATCGCATGTTACATGACATTTCTGGCATGAAAGTCCTCATCCTCGACTCTCATACGGTGCTTTTTTACTGCTCTTACTTCATTTCTCATCATAGGTTTCATCTCTGTTAGGCATTTATGTTTTATTTTTTTCCAGAGCTAATGTTTATATGGAAATATTGGGGCTTCATTGGTTATGGAGCGGTTTTGTTCTCAGACTTTTGATATTAGAAACAAGTATTAGAAGCTTAGAAAGCTTTTCTTGCATTGGATCAACACTGAAAAGTAGAATTTTCTGGTATTGTTTGTTTTCTGGCGGTGACAGAATTATGGGCTACTGCGTGCTGAAAAATCAGCTTAATAAGAAGATCCCTGTCTGTAAAGTGGAAGTTAGACTTTTTGCTGGTCTTGTTCTGGGTATTTTATGTGATAATAGAATTATTATGAAAGTAGAATGTGTACTAGAACTATCACAAAGAGAACACAGTTTGTCCTTGGGGATTTGACTTTTTTACTGCTTGGTGGACGGTGTTGTGTGCCAATATATGATTTTAAATTGGAATAATATCAGGATTTTCGGTTGAATTAAAATTCTGTCATGTATCTTATGGAAATCAATCATCTCCACTGGGAGCTTATTGAAAGTTTTAAGTTTATCGGGGTTCTATCATATGTGAGAGCACCCAATAATTTAAAACTTGAATTTTATTGATTAGGGAGAAAGGTGTTACCCAGAAAAGTTCTTCAACTGTTTAACAACAAATAAAATGATTTCGTGCTCTATAATTATTATCTATTCATTTCTTGGATCTTCAATGTGTTGCAGGTTAGTATTGTGAGTGTAGTATATTCACAATCGGAGCTTCTTCAGAAAGAAGTATTCTTGGTTGAACTTGTAGACTCCATTTCCATGTCAAAAGAACCCATGTCACATCTTAAAGCTGTTTACTTTCTTCGTCCAACATCTCAAAACATCCATCTCTTGAGGCGTCAACTGACTACCCCTCGATTTGGAGAGTACCACCTCTGTGAGTATTATTTGTTGTACAGTACATGATAGTCGCAGCAAAGATCACAGGAAATAATTTAACTTTTGCTGTCAGAACTTCACTTAGATTTTACTCCATGCTGTTGTTACAATTTTCAGGTTATGCGTATGAAATGTTTCATGGCATCTAACTTTTATTGGTGCTTTCTGTGATAGAATTATTGACTTTCATTCTGTCTGGTCATGTTGTTTACAGTTTTCTCCAATATGTTGAAAGACACTCAGCTTCACAACATAGCAGATTCAGATGAGCACGAACTTGTTCAGCAAGTGCAGGTAAATGCGTTGGTCTTTCCTGCTTCCTCTTCATGAAGAACTGCTTTTGTCTTTCTTCTCATTGCTTAAAGAGTTAGATTTTAAGCTGTTCTTTTAACTGGTCTACACCACAAATTAGGCTGGAATTTTGAGAGCCATATATTTAGTTATAGTTGTAAGCTTGTAAGTTATTGATTCTAGTTCAACCATTTGGTTTTGAGACTCAGAGATGAACATTGGCTATGGTTATTTCCTTGATATGCAGGAATTTTATGCAGACTTTGTTGCAATTGATGCCTATCACTTCACTTTTAATATTGCATCAAACCACATGTATATGCTCCCAGCTGTGGTGGATCCATCAAGTTTACAGCAGTTCTGTGACCGAGTGATTGATGGAATTGCTGCCATCTTCTTAGCCCTAAAACGAAGGCCGGTTATTCGTTATTCACGGACATCTGATATTGCAAAACGGATAGCACAAGAAGCTTCGGTGAGACACCTATCACATGGCTCATTCAAGAAAAAACTGTAACTGTCATGTGGTTGCTTCAAGAAAATTCAGTCCTTAAGACCCAAATTTCCCCTAAGTTATCATATGCTTACTGAACTCTCTTTCTGAAATTATGCTCAGTCTTTGTAATTGTAAAGGTACCTTAACACTGGTTTTGGTTTCCTTCTCTCCTGCTACTGCAGAAGCTAATGTACCAGCAGGAAAGTGGTCTTTTTGATTTTCGACGAGCAGAAGTTTCTCCACTGTTGCTAATTGTTGATAGGCGGGATGACCCTGTCACTCCTCTGCTTAATCAATGGACATATCAGGTTATGCTCTTTTTCTCCGTAAAGCAGAATTCTTTTCTTATGATAATTCAGATGCTGAAGATGGCAACTCATTTGTATTGTTATCCATAGGCAATGGTTCATGAATTGATAGGCATTCAAGACAATAAAGTAGACCTCCGAAACTTTACAAAGTCATCAAAGGATCAAGAGGTTGTTCTTCTTTTTAATGTGAAGTGTCTTTACTTTATGATTTGCGACACATGGTGAAATTTGAAATTTTCAGCTTCTTACTGTTGCTCTCAGGAGGTTGTACTGTCTTCTGAGCAAGATGCCTTTTTCAAAGCCAACATGTATGAGAATTTTGGCGATATTGGAATGAATATAAAAAAAATGGTGGATGATTTTCAGCAAGTTGCAAAAAGTAATCAGAATATTCAAACAATAGGTTCGTTCTCGTTTATCTATGATTTGCTAGAGAGGTATTTCGTCATATGTTCTGTCCGTGGGTATATAGTTATCTAACTTTTGCAGCTGGTGATGATTTCAGAAATGTTGACACATGTGAATTTGTGCAGAGGATATGGCTAAATTTGTTGACAACTACCCAGAATATAGAAAAATGCATGGCAATGTTTCCAAGCATGTGACATTGGTTACGGAAATGAGTAGGATTGTTGAAGAACGAAAGCTGATGTTAGTTTCGCAAACAGAACAAGAATTAGCTTGCAATGGTGGGCAAGGGGCTGCCTTTGAGGTAATGCGGTACTCTCTAGTATGAAATTATAAATTTGCTTCTTAAATTAATAGGTGGTAATTTTTAGATGCTTGTTTAAACAATTCTTTTGCCGTGGACCATCACTTCATCTTTAGTGTAGGGCAAAACTTTATGATGGATTGGTGGAAAAATACGTAAAGTAGATGAATGTAGCACCTCTGAGTGAGCTAAAGAAGTTGCATGAGTATTTCGAAACAGTTTACATAGAATAGAATTTCGTTAGAGATTAACATATACTCCACCATGGTGTCTATGGTTTCCATTCTATCGATGATTGAAACTCAACAATTCAATATTGCCTGGTATTTGATTGCATTTTAGACACTTCTCAGCCCAACTGAAGAGGACTCATAAGAGCAACCTTTGTCTTTGGAAGAAAAGAAATGATAGATATATGATCTAATATCGTCGTGTTAGATAATGGGCCAAGAATCTCGTGAAGATTGTGGTTGAATGAAACCTTCTAGAATTAATTAGTTTCAGGTAATGAAACTGATTAAATTGCTGAATGATCCAAATTCATGAACTATAAAGAACGTGCCGCAGTTTTTTGTAATTATCTTTGTTGACTATTGCAATAAAGGCTTTAACAATGCATATATTGGCCAAATGAAGAACGATTGAGAAATAATAGTGTAGGTTACAATGATATGCAACTCTGGGAGTTAATAATACAGGCTTTGCGTTGTTTCTATGTCAAATTGACGTGCAAGAAAGATCATTGGTTCTGTTAACCCAATACTTAAGATGATGCCACAATCTATTCTATCATATGGCTAAAGCATTGGGGTTGTGGAATAAAGTGAAAACTGATGCAAGCAAACACATGATTGTATGACCTTTCTGCAAAATAATATTAGTAAACCATTTTTCCTTGAGATCTCAGGTTCTGCATTAGGACACTTGGGAAGCCTTTTCTTAGATGATGTTTTATCTGGTCTTAGCTATTTTGATTCAGAGATGAATATCTATGTAGTTGTCTTTTACCTTATGCAGGCTGTTACGAATCTGTTAAACAATGAGCATGTCTCTGATATTGACCGTCTACGCTTGGTAATGCTGTATGCTTTACGGTATGAGAAGGAAAGTCCAGTTCAGCTGATGCAGTTATTCAATAAATTGGCATCCTCTTCTCCCAAGTATAAGCCAGGGGTATGCCATTTTTCAACTATGTATTTAGGTTGTTCAATTTTTATAAATTCTCGATTGCTCAGTTGGTATACCCACTCTATCCTACTGCAGTTTCCCTTTAAAAATTAATTTAGAGGATAAGTTAAATTTTGTTCAAGGAACTGAAGATAACCAAGAATATGCGCCTGTTTTCCTTATGGATGCTTGTTATCTTTGTCTACTGTTAGTTAAAAGCTATCTCGCAGGGGCTCAATTGGACAGGAAAAATTATTCTGTTCTCTACTCAATAGCGCTAAAAATATGCATGACATTCTCTATGTTGGATTGACAGCTTGTTCAGTTCCTCCTAAAGCAAGCAGGGGTTGATAGGCGAACTGGGGATCTTTACGGAAGCAGGGATCTATTTAACTACGCACTTAACATGGCTCGTGGCCTTAAAGTTCGTCTATAAATCTTTGCATCTGATTTTGCCTAAACCTTTGGTTCTAGGTGCTGAAAATGAATTGTCATGCTTTTTCAGGGGGTTGAGAATGTGTATACCCAGCATCAGCCTCTGCTATCTCAAATAATGGAGAGCATTGTTAAAGGGCGCTTGAGAGATGTAGACTACCCTTATGTTGGAAATCATTTCCAGCAAGCTAGGTGAGAATTTTAAAGGTTTTTCTTTCTTGAAGTTGTGTGCCTCCACTTGAGGCTTATAATACTTGTAAAGCAAGTATGAAGTCTGGATAGTTGATAATTGAGCCATTGCACAATCTTTTTAAATATATGTAGCACAAAATCAATTTTTTTCATTTTCTATATGATCATCTTCTGATATATTTCTTTGACAGGCCACAGGATGTGATTATTTTCATCGTGGGTGGGACTACTTATGAGGAGGCACGCGCTGTTGCTCTACAAAATTCTACTAACTCTGGAATTCGTTTCATCCTTGGCGGTTCTGCAATCCTCAATTCGAAGAGGTTTGTATGGCTTTAGATGATTCAATTGCTTTTACAGAGCTACCAAAAATTGTACTCTATTTGAGAAGCTGCTCTTCAAGTACATTAAATTTTGCTAAAAATTTATCATACCTATACAAATAAAAAGTTTCAGTTTTTCACTGTTAAATTTCTCTAAGATATAATTTCCAGTTTAATGAACTGTCGAAATTTTTTCTGTCTGGTCAAAGTGCAGGTTCTTAAAGGACCTTGAAGAAGCTCAGAGAATTACCAGGACCAGCGCCAATACGATTTGAGAAATCTGCTAGAAGGCACTTCACCTCTTGGGATACATGTAAATTAGCAGTACAAAGGATTTTGCATACTTCAGCTCAGCAATATTCTTGGATTTGAACTGTACAGAAGCTTGATCATTGATGATAACTCTAGAGCCAATCTATATTGATTCATGAGAAGTTCTGTCGGCTGATCAACTGAGGTATGGCTTAAACCAAGTTAACCGGATGAAAATGCTAGAGATACAAACGATATTATTGACTTTACTCTCTGAGATGGTTTTAGCTGTAGTATCTTTTGCAGTTTAGCGCGATGTTTATTCTGTACGTAGTTGTAATTGTACAATTACTGGTTTCTTGTTTATACAAAAAGTTGTTCCTGCAGTAGAAATTTGTTTGTTCTAAGACATATCTGTTGGTCGCTATTCGCTCAATCTTATGTTTACTTCACAGGACTTTAAGAATAGCACTTCTCATCAATGTCCGACTTACATGATGGTAATCACCAGGATGCTGCAAGCCTATAATGGAAAAATTGGACCGATAAGTGTATTTCATAGAGATAAGTCCTTTATAGATGTGAATATTAAGATATATAATGCCTTGTGTCACAATTTTGTGGTGAGATGGGCAAAGTCTCCTCTGATGTGTTCCATCCGTTTCAGGTCAATAATAATATGGGTGAATTAAAACAAATCCTCTAAGTTTGTCATAATTAAAATACTCTTTTGTTGTTTGAGAATTGCAAATAATTTTTAAAATAAACGACTATCTAACAAATATTCATTGTGATAATTTATTTTAGGGATTCAAGAGATTCTTTATAATTTTTCAAACAATGAATGACATTTGTAATTACTTTAAATTTTAGGAGTGTATGTTGTAATATGTATATATTATTTACTGGGTTGGAGGAATGAAATAGATATCTTATCCGAAACTCAGCACTGACTCATTCTTACGCGTTACAACCCTTAATTCGCATTTCTTTGTCCAAATCAAATTTTACTTGACAACAAAGTCTCAAATTGTTGCTTTCTCCAAATTATTAACTATCCATTTTCTTTTCTGCATTTAGTAACATAACCTATCTAACACCCACAAGTCTTTAACTAAACTTTCCTAACTTGCGTGCGTGTGTTTTTTTTTTAAATAGAATTGGTAATTAAATGAGTACATCAATATTTTAAAAAAATTAAATAATTGATCAATATATTGATTTTATCAATATAACTTAAAAATATTGATTAGAGTGAATCGAACACCCATATGTCCGGTATAATTCAAATGCATGTCATCAATTTGTTAATGGGATCTCAACCTTTACTATAAAACTAAGTCATTATTGGTTCCTGCAAGTTGTTTTCAAAATTAGAAAATGTTAAAATATTGGAAAAAAACCTTATTCTTCATCTTAATTAATAATTTAATACGGAATTGCTTCACTAAAAAAAAAACGCTTTGTTTGACGAACAGAAGTTTTACAATCTCAATAAGCTAGTTAATTAATTAATTAATTCAACCCTAAAACTTGGAACTATATATCTCTGCTAATTAATTATATGTACCACAAAAAAAGTCCAAAGTGAAACCCTACCAACAACTTTTGCTTGTACACTACCTGACAGCTTTCGACGTATTGCACATTCTCTAACAAGAGAGTCAACTAATTAATTCTCTCCTTAAACGTGGAAGAATTTAAGGAGAGAATTAAAGTGGAAGAGTTTAAGGTTATTTATGTAAAATGATTAATGCAATATATATATATATATATATTCACGTGTGATTATACTTTCATCTCGAATTATTGAATTTTGGTCCTAAAATTTGAGTTCAGCAATCAGAAATAAAATAAGGAAAATATAGGTTCCATGTTTTAGTACTTAATTAAGACTTATCCTAGAGAGTCGTATTTATTCTATTTTACGAGGTTTTCAAAACGGTCTTAAAATAGAGAAAATTTCTTTGCTTTTACAAAATTTCTGGGACTAGAGAAATTTTGAGATTATTTTGGAAATTATGTAAAAGTATATGATTAAATGTAATGAATTTTTTTAATTTTGGGATTATTTTAAAAATTGAGTAAAATTATTAAACCCCTACCACCCGTAGCTAAAAGTCGGTAAATTGGAAGCAGCTAGAACTGAAGAAGAAAATTAACACAATTTGATTTAAGTTCATACAAAAGTCAACTTAACTTATCTCATAGCCAACATTCTGACCAAAATGGCTAATACAAGAACAAAAGAAAGAGTAAAGAATATACATAACATTACAAAAGAAAACCATATATAGATATAAGAACAATTATATGTATGTGGGCAGTTGCTGAAATTGAAGAAAATCAAGAAAACAGGCATTTCCGATTTTGGGGACATATGTTGAGAGGTTCAGTTCTGAAATAGAAACCCTTTTGCAGTTGGGAGAGAGCCATTTGGAGTGCATGTAACTGGCCTTTCTCCATGGAGGAATGTGTAGTCCCCTCTCTCTAAGTGACTGTTTCGCTGCTGAGCAGATCAAGGGGATCAACTTCTCCAGCTTCTCCTCAGTCCCCACAAACACCAATGGAAGTGCATTTGTGAGTTCTTGATAGTCTGGTGTTGGCCTTGCCAGTTCAAACTGTGTCCTGAAGTCTATGTCCACTATCAGCCTATCCTCTTTGCACCCATTCATCTTCTCCCTCATCATCACATCGACATACTCATAATCACCTTTGAATTGGAAAACTGGAAACACAACAAACATTAATCAACCCATGATTCACATATGATTTCATAAAAACTGAAGGGTTTTCACCCAGCATAATTCAAGAAATTGGGGCATGGGGATGCTGTACAAATTCGCATTTAATTTCGCTAAGAAACTGTAGAAATGAGGGAAAATAGAGAGAAATGAAGCGGTACCTGAAGGAGTGGGGAAAGGAGTAGACCAAGATGTTTTGCAGAGATGGGCTTCATAGTTATCCATTTCCAGCCTCAAAAGAATCCAATGTTTCTTGAGCTTGCTCATGGCTTTGTCCATAGAATATTCCATATCTTTCAAGTACAGCAAGATTTTGCCATAAACCTCAGCTTCAGCTTCTGGGGTTTCCTCCATGATTTCCTGCACACACATGTGATATATGTGTATATGATCAAGACACAAGAGATAATAAAACCATACATATATATGATAAAAAGCAAAAAGAGAAATGAATAATTGTTATGAGGTACTTACTTGTAAAGAGAAATATATGGAATGATGATGATGATGATGAAGTTGAAGAGGGAGTTGTGAGGGAGGTGGTAAAAAGCAAGAATCTGTTATTGTTGAACCTAATTCCATATAGTCTTTGATCATTTGGGAAAGCTTTTCATCTTCTGACATACTCATCTTGTTTTCTTGCTTGATCAAGCTTAACACAATATATACACTGCACATATATATATATACATTTAATTGAGCCTTTGATTTCTCTATTTAATAATATAAATAAATAAAAACCTGGCCAACTAAAATTATTAAGTATACATCTGACGAATGTTTCCAGGAAAGAATCCATGATTAGAACATACATATAATTAATTAATTAATGGGATGTGAAAGAAGTTTCAAGATCATATGTGGACTAAAATTTCTCTCTTCCTTTGGCACAACACAGAATGATTCATGCATTTATCATGAGAGATGATCAATAATTACATGACGAAATAGAATCATATGACCTATATATACTCTCTCTCTGTCTCAAGACTTTTATGGTCTTCTCTCCAATTGAAGAAATGAGCGTGTGAAGTTGGTGAAGCTCGAAATTCATTTTTTTTTATTCCTGTCACCATATTATTCACATAGATATATATTTCCACTACCCAAAAATATTCACACGATATCTAATCATTAATTACACATATTATATTATATTATATTTGTCTAATACTTGAATTATATATTGATGAGGTTCGTGACTCGATTGTTGCTCTTTATACAAAGTATCACCTATTTTAGTTTCGTATGAATTTTATGATCTTATTTTAAAAAGACGCATCGCTACTAAAAAAAGAGACCTTATTGCTTGTAATTATTAAGTTGCTTAAACTTCCCGTTTGCAACCAAAGAAACTTGTCTGCCTTATATATTATTACAAAGTATAGTGAGTGTTTATAATTACAAGCGCAACTGTTAATATTTTATGAAATTATTGATTTGTTGCTAGAGGTATTTATTTATCTATATATATTGTGTTACATAATGATGAATTTTTTATTATTTGAATATACATATAAAATAATATTTTTCATATATACTTTAACAGTGATACATAAACATTTACGGAAAAGTATAGTAGATCATCACATATTTGCTTTAGATGAAAATTCACATCTACTTTTTAGTCCCAAAATGATTACTCTCTATGATAGCTAATTCTGAAATTAATTTCATTTTTTCCCCTCCAAAAGCGGCTATTTGCCATTTTTACCCAGTCAATTTGACTTTCAATGCCTGCGGTTCGTGCAGTACTTCTCTAGCAAATACTGGTTCTTCTGTAACCACGAGACACCGCTATTTGATTTCAACTGGAGGAACATTAACAGCAGGTAAAAGAATGTAGAAAGGTTAAAACGACAGCGCTTTCTACCAAGCCAGGCGTCACACCCTATTCAAAAGACCTGCCACGCAAGTCGCCTGTGATTTAACGCCCGTAATATTAGTACCTTGGTTTCGTCCAGGTTCCCAACCGTCGAAGCAAAGGTCGATAGATACATGCATATATATACACACACAGTACTTGAGATTCGCGAGTGATTTTATAATCTCCATAGCGATTTTTAAATTCTAGGCAGTTCTATCAATCTGTGTAGAAAGAGGAGTGAAGGAAACTCAGTTCGTAGTTGGCGGGTTTTTTCCGTCGGTTTTTGTGGGGTAAAAATTGGCTCGGGAAAGAGGTTCAAATCTGACCTGAAAACTTTATACATTGCTTTTGCCTTTTGGAATTAATGTGCGGTAGTTTGTGTTAGGGTTTTATAATCTCTGTTTCTACTCGTTTATTATGTACTAGTTGGTCTATGTTTCTAGTGTAATTTGCTTATTAACTATTTGTTGTTGGATGAATGAAATAGTTCTACTGGTAAAGATGGAATGCTCATCTTTTGGCATGTTCTGATATTTTTCCCCTTTTCTTGTCTTTTTCCGCCCTTCTTTTTGGTGCAGATTGTGAACTGGGAACCGGTGAATTAGGGTAAAATATTGCACTCAATATTTTGATGGTGCAATAAATGTTCTGTACATGGAAATCAGTTATCGTGTTTCGCTGTTGATGGTTATGTGGTGAAACAAGTTAACTTGGATGCTGTGGATGCTGCTGCGGTGTTCTTCTGAGCTGGTTTTGTCAATCGGCTAATTTTTTGGAGGAAAGTGTGTTTCTTGTAGGCTAAATGAACTAGTTAGCAGGTTATGTTCGGTTGTGTAGCAGTTATTTAGGGTCTATATTGATGGAACGGAACTTTTGTTGATGTGTTGAGGAGCTTGCTCTAAATGGGGTGGAAAGGGATTTTAGTTTTGTTGCCATGTCTTGCCACTTTGGGTGAATCAACTAACAGACTGGAAAGATTTTGGTCTGCCAATCTGAATGCCGGGACTTCATCACTCTACAGCTGGGTGGTTACAAGTGCAGCTGTTTTTGTGGCAGTGGCTCTTATTCTTTCCATGTACCTTATTTTTGAGCATTTAGCTGCGTACAATCAGCCAGAGGTTAGTCTTGGTGTTTGCTTTTGAGTTTTGTTTCTATTTTTTTGTTGTTTGATTATCTATTTCTGGTGAGCTTGTGTGGTCCATTTTGTTTGCTGCATCGACCAATGTTTTCTTGAATATGTGCAAACACTCCCCTAGTCTCTTCATTAATTACATTCATTTATTTATATTTCTTGTTTTTTCAGTCTTAATGGTATGCCTTCTCCCATTTTCCAGGAGCAGAAATTCTTGATTGCGCTCATTCTAATGGTACCTGTTTATGCAGTGGAATCGGTAATGATAACTGGTCAAGGGCTTATGTTTGCAGTTGGCTTTCAACGTTAAAGCTTAATGACAATTCATGATATGAGATCTCTCTGTTAAGCAAAAATATTTGAGGCAGTTGAATGGATGGATACAAATGGGTATTTTTGCGTGACGTCTTTTATCCCTGTCCACTTTTTGCATTATGAACAGTCTTTTATTGTTTTGTAATGAAAAATCTGGATGTTTATTCGTCATATCACAGAGATTCTTGTTTAACTTACCTTATATGGCATATTTTGAGATAACTTCATTAATTAGATGTGATTATATTGGTTCAACTTTTCCCTGAGTTCTTTACCATACTCCTCAATAAGAAACTTGTTTAATAATTGAGGATACTGCTTTTGTCACCAGACGGCATTGGAGATTAAAAACTGTGGGCGTCTTGGATTCTTGGAATCATTCCATCATAAACCTTTGCAGTCTTTTTGCCTGTAGTCTTGATATTTTGCAGTATTTAGATTTATCTTCTCCAACCAGGATGTATACAATTTCTTATTGATGTGCTTTCTTTAATGACAGTTCTTATCGTTATTAAATTCTGATGCTGCCTTCAACTGTGAAATTGTACGAGATTGTTATGAAGCATTTGCTTTATATTGCTTTGAGAGATATCTCATCGCCTGCTTAGGTATGTCTACTAATAAAACTTGTCCTCTGATATTATCATTTTCTTGTGTGTGTGTGTGTGTTTAAATCTTGAAGTTGGTTTTGTAGAGACCTTTTCATATACTCCTTGGCATGTTTACCTTTTTATCTTGTTGAGTATTCTAATACAAACTAATTGACTCTTGTTTATGCTGGACAATTGTGTTTCAAATTAGTTATTGTTTTTTAGTAGTAAGGATACTCTAGAAATGGTTTATCTGTGCAGTTGATGGCTAAAGTATTTATAAGCTATAGGGTTTGATCTGACAATGCTTATAAAATATATCATTTAACTCTTTATTATTTATTTATATTTCTTTTGTGTACCTACGAAATGTATGTATGAAGAGCAGTTAGTATTTGGTTTGCCTTGTTCATACGTATGCTTGTGCTAGTATTAGAGTCTTAGTGAAATCCAGTGCTCGAATTATTATTCTATGATAATAATGCCACAAGATAACTTTTATACTTTGGTTTTTGTTGAGTCCCGCCCGAACTTGAGGTTTGTCTTTTCGTAGCTATCTGTCAATTGGTTTCAAGAACAGAAGCAATATATTAAGTCTGGCAAGCATATGATGTCTTGCAGGTGGGGAGGAAAATACCATTGAATTTATGGAAAGTCAGAGCTTGGCCACCTCTAGCGTACCTCTTTTAGATGAAGCTTATGCTTATGGAGTTGTTGAACATCCTTTTCCATTGAATTGCTTTCTAAGGGATTGGAAGCTTGGCTCTGACTTCTACCAAGCTGTGAAAATTGGGATTGTTCAATATGTATGTACTCCATTTCAAGAGAATAGTCATGTTTTGCTATCTCTACGCATGTCACTCTAATGTAAGTGCCTATATGTGCAGATGATATTGAAGATGATATGTGCATTATTGGCGATGCTTTTTGAATTTTTGGGTGTTTATGGTGAAGGAAAGTTTGAGTGGCGATATGCGTAAGTTACTACTTTCTACTTCTGGGTCAATTGATAATTCCCTTCTTATTTGCTATTTCTGGTTTTACAACAACTAGTTCTCCCTCCTGACTTTAATCTTTGGTTGTATTTTAATTTTTACTAGCATCACTTCAGTTAAGCATTCTTCTATGTAATTGAGAAGAGTTCAAAATTTCTTTATGATCTTAAAGCTTCTACTGTGCTTGCAGTTATCCATATTTGGCCGTTGTACTGAATTTCAGCCAGACTTGGGCCTTATATTGCCTTGTGCAGTTCTATTCTGTTACCAAGAATAAGTTGGCGCCAATTAAACCTTTGGCCAAGTTTTTGACATTTAAGTCGATTGTATTCCTGACATGGTGGCAAGGTGTTGTTGTAGCCTTTCTTTTCTCTTTTGGAGCCTTACAGGGGTCATTGGCACTGGCTCTGAAAACACGGATACAAGACTATATCATATGTATTGAGGTGTGTGTATTCATTAGTTTAAGTTATCTGCGCCTCACAATATGTGCTCTCTCTCTCTCTTGGTGACAAAATTGCCTGTCACTTTTTAGTAATGGAACTTCTCTTACCAATATATCTTTTAAAGTCAGTAGCCCCTTTCACTAAATTCAGGATCTTTTTCCTAGCTAGCTTCTCAAGTTTAGTCTTGTGATTCAGATGGGTGTTGCTGCTGTGGTACATCTTTACGTTTTCCCAGCTGTACCTTACAAACGTGGAGAGAGATGTGTAAGAAACGTTGCTGTGATGGCAGATTATGCATCCTTAGGAAGCCCACCAGATCCTGAAGAGGTTCAAGATTGTGAAAGATCTACCAGATCTCGCTATTCTCAGCATGAAGATAGAGAGAAACGGCCTAAACTACACCAAAGCGTCCGTGATGTGGTCATTGGAAGTGGTGAAATTGTAAGATAATCCTTCCTAATTTTGCTATACTGTACAAGTTTTTTCTGCTCATGACCCTTTTTCTTGCAATAACTGTGGCTCTGTGATGTGTTCCTAGATTGTTGATGACATGAAGTTCACAGTTTCGCATGTTGTAGAACCAGTTGAAAGAGGGTTTGCAAGAATCAATAAGACTTTCCATCAGATATCTGAAAACATGAAACAATATGAGGAGCGTAAAAGGAATTCCAAGGATGATAGCCATCTTGTCCCCTTGAACTCGCGAACAAAAGAATTCTCTGATGTGCATGATGACCTTATTGAAGGAAGTGTTAGCGACAGTGGTTTGTCCGATGGGAAGAGACCTCATCACAAATTTAAGGCATCATCATCTCGGTTGAAGTACAGATAAGGCATCCTTTTATCTGCCCCAGAAAGTGAACACAAGTGGTTATTGCCTGACTGCACTAGAACATTATGTCTGATGGCCCCCCCCCGGTTTTACGGGCATTTAAAGGCAGTTGGAATATATACCATTTTGGTTAGGCATCACTGTGCAGGAAGATGCATGCTGTATCTCCTAAGTAAATATTAGATATCTAACAGTGATAAGGCATTGTTTTCAAGGTGCCATTACTTCAAAGACATTGGAGAAGAGGTTGCCCCTGAAAGGGGAAGTATACAAATGGTGCAGAATTTGAGTGACTGATACGAGGACCATGACAATTCTTGAATTTTAAGCATATATGTATATACAATTTTGTGGTCTCTAATGTAATTGTTTTCAAATTTAAATTGTTTATGGATATCTGATAATTAACAATTTAAAATGTCTCAAATGCAAGTCCTCCCGTTTGATCTGACGAGCTTCCTTATGGTCGTGTAGCTCCGCGAGTATTAAGTTCGGACCTTGAGTAAATAATAAAAGGATATGATATTATTCAATTATAGTGAGATTCTTGACCCTACTTTTATGGCTTTCAGGATTTTGGGGAGAAACGCTGAGGAATTATTTGATTCAAGATTAGAACATAATATTTTGATGAAGCAAATGGTGGTGATCTTTCTAGTGAAGAAAGTTCAAACCATGATGTAAATCGAACAATAGCTTAATGCTTCTGAGGATGACAATTTGGTGTGATGGTTTCTTGGTGTTTTTTCCCCTTTTCTTGTGCATTGTTTTGCTTTTGAGGCGCTTGGTCTTGGATCATGTGTGTTGTGTATCCTTGATTTTTAGTTGTAATATTTTTTCTGGCAGGTGTTTTTCTTTCTTTTCTTTTAATTTTTGGAGCAGTTCTATGATAACACTCCAAGATTGTGAAGGTGTTGCAGAAGTGTTGCGGCAGACAATAGAAAGGTTTCGGACAATTTGCGGACATATCAAGAATGAATTCTTTGTAACAAAGTGATTCATTGGCCAAATTCCCAAAAAGTGCCCACAGAGTGAAAAACTTCTTTAGCCAACATGTTATTGCTGTTGGTTATTTTTCTACAATACAATTACAAGTGGAGAGAGTGTATGCTGTATGAATTTCACCTATAATCTATAACTCAAAACTTTTAAGAAATGATGTTACTAAGCCCAAGGTAGGAAGCCTGGATATGGGACAGTTCCACAGTATCTGAACAAACCTTCAATTTCTGGACATCCATTAGGATAAGGGATTGACCTATGGAAAGGATCACGACCAAGTCTTTTGCGCCACAATGAACCCATACAACCATATGGATCTTCTTGAAATTGAGTTCTCACTAGAGCTTCACCTTTCAGTGCTGCTTCCCTTGAATTCTGGGTAGATGACGTGCCCGAATAGAAGAACCTGGACTCAGGAAACCTAATGGCCGAGCGGTGCAGATGGACAAACCTTTCCTCCTTAAAGTCATAACCAACAACCTGAATAACAAGTTAAAACAGAGTGGGGATTGGTACCACAGAAGTTGTCAAAATAACAAGAACATGAGCACGAAGGCCTAAAAAGACACCGAAAAGAGAATTGTTTCTGCAGATTTGCTGGGCACAGATGATTAGGTGCAGAACACAAAGCATTGAGGCCCAACTGAACTCTATATGTCAATACCAGTCTTTAAATTCAATTCTTTTACAAAGTAATTACTATTGCTAAACCAACTTCAGCTTTTGAACTTTGTAACGAACAGAAAACATATGTCAACTTACAGTTATGTTTTGTGGATATGCGCCAGTGAGCTCTCGGAAGCGACACACACTGAAGAGAAGATTCTCAAAGCTGTCTCTAGCATGTTCTTCAGTCAGTGCTCTACTCCTCACACTGTCTCGCTCGCCTTGGCAATAGACGATAAGAATATAACTATTAGATGCATGATTAGAAGATAATTTCAAAACTCCAACATCAAATTATGTTTCTTCACTAGTGATCTAGTCATCTGATCAAGCAACCAAGATGACAGAGTCACAGAAAATGTGATGGATCCTTTAGTGAAAACAGAGCCAGTACCAAACAACATCCAAAGGGAGAGAAAAAATTGAAGTCTTGGATAGTCATTTGCAACATCAGGATTCGAGTTTAAATAACACAACTCTCTTCGACTTAGCAACCAACATTATTGAAATCAAAGGTGGAGTTAAGCAACATTATATGGTCAAGTACCTCAAAAGACATTGCAAACAATGTGCAGAAACATCCAGGAGGCATCTATAAAGTGATTTAATGAGTTAAGGGTGCAAATTGACTGTTTTCTTTGTGGTTCAGAGCATCTCGATTTAACCTTAACTCAAAAGGCTTCTTTTGATGATCCAGCCATCCAACAGAGCTCAAAATTTCTGAGCTCACATGATCTTATTTAAAAAGTCAAAACATATCCAAATAAAAATATAATGGGCCTTTAAAATCATTCGATCTCGTGTACTAGCATCCCATCCTTCTTTACTATCTTCAAAGATTAGAATGCTATAAACTTTCAGCCACTAATTAATTTCCATCAAATTTAAGGACCCAATCAGACACGAAACAAAGCAACAAATGAAACTATAACTCACTCACCAAACCATTGTTTGGACTCGGCCACGATCCAATAACTCTGAGCTTCACTTCGCGGACCAGCATCCTTCCGTGTCTCACCCCCACTAAACAAGAGCAATGCCTCATCATCATTGGCTGCAATCTCGACTCCCTTGTGTATATGTGTAACAAAAGTCGCAGCTTGGCCTGGATGCTTCTGATATGGTTCCAAATACCACGAATCCTCCTTATCAACCTTCTCACAACTACTGCTAGTATAAACCGAATGCCCCGCTACCATTACAAGATTTCTAAATCTAGCGAAGGGATAACTATCCACATTTCCATCCAATTTTCTATAAGTAGGCATCATCTTGAACTGGCCCTCTGAGATTGATAATACAATGAGGACTGTAATCCCAATTGACAAGCAAACCAAGATGAGCACAAGAGGGTGAAGTTTATAATAGTGATTGAACCTATTGCCTATTGACTTTATCATTCTCGAAGCACTATTTTTCGGCTTCCGGGCCTTTTTAGCAATTCCAGATTCCAAGTCAAAATCGCCCCTTGGATAGGCCTGGAATGACTTTGGACTGTTAGTAGACTCGAATGTGTAGTTTGTCCTCATAGATTACAGAATCCAACTGAAGAATTACAGCAAATGAAGAAAGAACACAATGCCACCATAGAATCTCAAACTCGCAAGAATTTGAAGAAAGCCCTTTACAAGGAGAATGAGAACAAAAGATCAAGAACTTGAACAGACGATCAAGAAGAGGAGAATTTCAAGAAATCACCATATTTATTCAACCTAAAAAAAATGTGATTTGAAGCAAGCCCACCTGAGAATTGACTCAAAGAAAGCGAAACACTGCATTGAAATCCGAATTAATTAGCATTACGATGCGCGCGCAAATGATACTATATGGAAAATTAGCTTCGATCTCGGATGCAGAATTGGATATTCAAGAAAAGCTAGCCCTAAATCATTGAGTTCCAAATGAAAATGGTGGAGGATGAAGTGCAGCAAATCACCATGAGTGAGGACGATCCCTTCAAATGCAAATACCTTGTGCTTTTGTTTGGATCTGCCCCTGCCCCTGCCCCGCCCCACTTCCGATTTCAGTCAACTATTTAATTACATTATATTTCAAAAAGATTAAAATTTATTTATGTATTTATTAAATTCAGACTTGGGGAATTCGGGTAGCGTAGGCGGCCCCATTTTGAAATCAAATTCTGCTGGGTCTGAAATGGCCCAATTCCACAAACTTAACACCAATTGAGAAATTTACTAAATTTCTTCTCTCTGCTTTTTGAGCATTTTTGTACTATATATCTCCAACACAACGATGTTTTACCTTAATAATTATGCTAATGTCCAATAAATAATTTTAAGATTATGAATTCGAGTCTAATCAGATTTGTACTTATTTATTTCACTTAATATAAATTTATTAACTGAATAGATATATTGTTCAATTTATTGATGTTGATCTGATATTATAATTAACTTTTCTATTAAAAAAAATCTCAGACTTTTTAATCTTTAATTAAGTAACTATTTAATCCAAATTAAAGAATATTTTAATTGACCACACCATAATATAAAGAAAATAAGATAATTTGCTGAATGTTGTGATGATGAATGTCTAAAACATTAAGAATATTACAGACATAGTATGTAAAACATTAAGAATATTTATGTATGTAAGTAGACATAGTTCAATATATTTTTATTTATTTTACATTGTGTAAATACTCAAAATTTCATCCCATCACAATCAGCCTCATGATCAGGTGAAAATATGTCAAATCGAGCACGTAAAATCTGGACCATCAGTGCATCCTTGCAACTCACCATTATCAGCCCCCGTTGATCAACTCCGCCGGTTTTGATGCTTGAGCATAGCATAAACATCTTTCCCATCTTGGTGTTTGCCATACTTGCCGTGTTTAAGAGGGTGGGGGCGCACGTTCGACAAGGAGGCACCAGTCGGGTCCCCAGCAGCGGCCGCAGTTTTTTCACAAGTACCTACAGGGGTGTGACAAGCAGTAGTTGTAGCAGCAGAATTTAGGAGTTCTAGAAACTGATTGTGGAATGATAATTGTCTAGAAATGGCCATGCAAAATGGGCCGAAAATTCATGAGATGTGAGTTGTACAACATCAGTACTGTGGGGTCATTGTGCTGAAATCTTGGCATATGCTTGCATCACAGAGATTCAGACATTTTAACATGTTATATATTCCCACATAACAAGCTCAACAACTGCCTGAACCATAACTCCCACAGTTGCTCAGTGGACTTAGAGGACTTTGACTGCCAAAACTCTTCATTTTCTCAGCAACTTTGCCCTCAGTATCATTCCAAAAATCTGCATGCATTCTGGGCTTGTACCTCGACTCCCGTCCGCATGATTGAGGACGTAATCTCAAATGCTGCTTTCCCCTAAATACTCCCCATAGATAATACTTGTCCTGAAATCCTGCGGAAAAGCTTTGGTTTATAAGGTTTTACTCGAGAAAGAATTAGAGGACAGCGGATATTAACAGATATTCACAGAAAAAGGAGTTCCATTACTTACTCCAGTACTGCAGAGGTAGTTGGGTGGAGGTAAAAACCAGAAGCTCAGCATTCTGCAAAACAGCTCTCATGGCAAGTTCATTATGCATCATTTCATCCACCAAGTGGTCAAAAGCTCGTTCGTATCTGCAGAAAACCAGTAAAAATTATATTACAAGAAAGCACATAGATTCCTAAGGGAATCAAATTATGGCCAAAAGATAAATAAACCAAACCAAGAAGACCTTATCTCAGATGGGAAGAAATAGAGTGCAATATTTTCAGCACTGGGTTCTGATGTCTCGAAACTTTTTGGCCAGACATAGGGCCTGGGAAGCTTTTCCAGGTGAAGCACTGGTTGGAACTGACACGCCTCCTCGTATACTTTCTGGCATGCTCTGCTAGACAAGTGAGCTACGAACCCATCAAGCACATCATCTTTTTCGTTCCATATACTAAAACTTCCCCTGCCGTTAGGAATCAGAAACTTGAACATTAGATTTAGCCTGCATATGAACCATACTTTAATTTCACCAACTTCGGGCCAATATGATGATTTTCCTCACCTCCAAATTGGCGTGATCACTGGTTCAGCACTTGTACTGCTACCAACCATTGATGAGATACTTGAATCTATTGGGAACTCTTTGCAGAAATTGCTAACTGCTGATTCGCTGTTCTCATTATGATTGGTGTCCCTTTCCAAAGTACTCGTGTTAGAGCTCTGATTTTCTAGGTCAAGCTGCTTATTTTCCTTGTATTGTTTAGCAGAGAAAGTTCTATGCCTTCGACCCTCCAAATTAGCTTCAGAAGACCCAACAATTTTCTTTTCTTTTGGACTTTTCAAAGATCTGTTGCATGATAAAACAGGATGCTCTGTTGCACTAGGCTCAGGATCTGATTCACGAGGTTGGTGTGAGAAACACCTGTGATCTCTTTGCACAGTGGCCTTATTTTTCGTCGGTTCTGCGGATGGTGTGAAATCACTTACCAATTTAGAGCGGTCACTGATAATGTTTGCACATTTCTCATGAGGTCTCTCAGAGTTACTGCCAAGTCTGTGCTGGTAATAAACAGGCTCCTCTGTGTCAACCGTCAGTACATCATTTTTCTTTGTTCCAACTCTAGAGAAACCTTTAATATGTTCTGAGGCCGTTGGGTCTCTAGCTTGGAACTGAATGTTACCATGCTTGTGGGTAGCAGATGAGTTTTGCTCTTCCACTTCACAGTCATGACAAACCCAACGAACAAATTCATCGAATGTCTTTGGTATTACAGCCAGGCAGTAGCTGAATAACAAAAAGATACAGTAATCAACACCCTTGAGACACTGATCCCAGATAAAAGCAACATGAGAGATCCCAAGAACTTCCAGCTAAAGCTTGACAAAGTTGCCAAGTAGCAATCCTATAAATCGAGTGTTAATGGAGAAACAAACTAACGCAAAGTGCTTTGAAAGAGAACTTGCAAGGGAATAACTAAAACTGGGAGAAGGGAACTAAATAATGATATTGCTTCCATTTATAACTTCTTCAATAGGAATTTAAGGTAAAAAATTGCAAATGCTATGAGTTTAGTAGCACCACCACACATAAACACAAACCAAAATGAGAAAGCAAAAAGTTTCTCAGATTTGAAACCTGATGGTAAATAGTTAAATAGTTTAACCTAAATGCAAATGCAGTTATAAAAGCCAATTACACGTTCAGAACCAAATTTATAGAGGCCAAATCACATCTTTATCAGCCACCTGAAACATCCAAAATACTGATTAAGTTACAATAACAAAAGCAGTAATGATTTTGCAGAAGTATAATTTACGTAGTTGGTTAGATGTTCCTAGAGCTGTACTTTAAAAGTACATAGCAATTATAGGTGATATGCAACATAATTTCATGTTTTCAGGAGTGAAAGAAAGAGTGCGGGAGAATCGATGGGGAAGACGGAAGCTGTAAGTGAAGAACACTTGCTTACCGATGCAAAGCAACATCTAGACATTTGACACAGTATACAAAGGCATTAGTGAATCCTCTATCACCACATTGCTGACATACCATCTCCTGCATTATGAATTTATGCACATTAATGATAACAGAAGCTGTTGTTACAAGTTCTTCTAGCACACAGCAATATACCTGCAACTTATATCTTCTCAATTAGACATTTCACGTTTAGCCATTTTCCAATTCATACATAAGCATTTGAGAGAAACGGATCAATAATTAGAGAAATGACCTTCTTTATTGAGACGAATAAAATTACCAAGCTTAACATATATCACAACTTAGGGTTCACTATTATCCAACAGAAAGTCCTGAAATTAAATGTTTTCATAAACATTTATTGATAAGTCAAACTCTCATCTCAAATGTGCCCGAAAGCATTGCAAACTAATATGTAACCCGTGTGAGAATGTCATCTAACAGCCAATATGTTATAATTCCATTCCAGCTGCGCGATATTAATTGCGTAGTGATACTCTTTTGACCTAAAGGCACATCTTGTAATGCGAGACTACAAGTCAATGTCATCCTCCGGAAAATAACACTCGTTCAATAGGCATAATAACATTAAAGAGTAGCATTTTTTATCTGACTGAATGTCCACAAAAGTTCTGCAATAAACCTCAACACATTTTGCAACAAAGGTACATGCATCCAGGTGAAGCCGTTGTTATGTGCCATCCAAGTCTAAAAGCTAAATAAATGAACAGACAAAGATCAGGTGATATGAAATTCCCTATACGAACAATCTAGAAAACAATAATTCATAAACTAACTTCAGATTCTGAGGAAGACATCTGTTACGTCCAAACTTCTTGTTTAAATATCAGACAAGTCACCAGACACATAAGTAGCACATCCATAGCTTGGTAGAAAGATGAGCATAGTGTTTCCTGACAAAGGCATCAGCACAGGTATATGCCAACGTTGGCTGTATCATTGAGTGTATTGCAATCACTGCCATTGGTTGTTTCCTTAAAGGAAAAGTGACATAAGATGAAAAATATCAATTGTCTTATGATACAATGGAGAAAATGAATAAGACATATATCTAACACTATTATTGCAAAATGTGTGGCCGTTTTGGTTGTCTTTTTCTGCATACTCCAATCATTGCATTAATCCGTTCTCATTGGAGGAATAAGAAATTGTTTGATTTCCACTATTCCTCAACATAATCTCTTTATTGCCTAAAGGGTTTCACCTAACTGCCTGAAGAAGACCTGTCCTATACTCCTATTGCCTTAAGAGGTGCTTCCTTGTGCAATAAGAATGCTACGACTTGGTACTAAAACAGCAATTGGCTAGACAAGAAAGCCTCGACTCTTCCTTGTAATTGAGATAATAAACAACGGATTCAAAATTCATCAGCCAACCAATTCTTGTAACTCTACACATACTCCATTACCACAAAGGCCACATCATCCTTCATTTTTCCAAGAAAGGAACCTTTAATTTCCACCAAAGTACCACCACGAGCACATTAAAATTATTGGGCTGCAGTTGTAAAGAGACAATTACAAAAGTCGAAAAAGTTGCAAGAAGTCCAAAAATCTTGTAAAAAATTCAGCGCAAATCCATAATTTTGACTCCAAGGGCCGGAACGAGAAAGCATGAGAAGGCAAATGGAAAGCTCAAAGCACAACTCAGCAACAGAAACATTAAATAGGAAAAGGGGGAGAATAGTCACTAAAAGACAATGATTAAAATAAAACTGAGTTCCTCAAGATGATAGTACGCTATTCCATAAACAAACCCCAAACAGTCGAAATAAAATTAAAACCCACATGCAACTGCATAAATCAGAGATTACACACACATCACAATGTGAAAAAAATTAAGGTTGAGAAAATTCAAAGAAATGCAAGAGGAGAGAAAAAAGGGATCGAACAAGAAATTTACCATAATGCCTGAAGAAGCAAATACAGTAGGCAGGGTTTTCCTTAATCTTTTCTGCTGCACACTTGTCAAGAATGTACAGAGTAAAGAAAACTTCAAAGGGTTTTACGGGAAATTCTCAACATTAATTATACACCGGAGAAGACAAACGACCGATCAGTGCAAAAGAGTTACAGAGTGTCGGAAACGAGAAAAAAAATTAAAAATATTCTTTTCCATTTTTTCGCTGTTTCTGATAATCGCTTCCGCTTCGCATAGCGCTTAAGCCTAGCTATAATGTAGACGAGTGGGGGGAGTTTATCCAAAATATTTTGTAAAAATCATTGAATTTCTAAAATATTTTTACAAGTTATAAGATTTTATTTTGAAGGTAAGTTTTAGGTATAATTATATTTATATTCTTTGATATAAATTTAACTTGGTCTTTTAAATAATTATATATAAACACATAAAAAAAACATCAACATTATTTACATAAAACATTGATAATAAGAAAATTACAAAAATACCTCAAGAAACGTCATTATTATTATTATATAAATTATCTCTATTTTTTTAAATAGAAGTTAAATAAATATAATTATCCTTAAGTTTTGAAAATGTTTGGATAATAAGATTATAAAATTTATAATACGTCAATAATAATAAATTTATAATTAATTAAAAAAAGTTAAACAAATTTTGAGAAAATGAGTTGAGACTTGTAACTTATTTTAAAGGAATTGATAATGAAAGCTCTTATCAATTGATAATTGATAATTAATGATTAATAATGTGATTGTTAAGAGATGATGAAAGAAAAGATGTGTGAAAAGATATATAATATGAGAAATCAATGTTGAAAAAAGGCAAAAGTTGCTTTATTACATATATATTTTATTATTCAGACACTTGGCCTCCATTACTAATACATGAACTTTAATTACTGCATTCCTACTTTTTATATACAAATGGAACTCTGTGTCTCATGTCTCCTTCCAATTGTATGATTTTGGTGGATGTATGCTCCCTCCCTTCTCATACAAACATGTGATGATGAATGTGAGCCCATTTCATTCTTGCATTTATATGGGCTTCTGCACTCCCACTCCTTCATTCTTACCACATTACAATTTGGAATAATGCAAACAATTTTTATTTTAGCCAAAACAAAAGAGATTCGCCAAATGGCTCAACCTTATGCAGCCTTAATTTTTTTTTATATATAATTAATATGGTATTTGACTAATTCAGATTATTATAAATTAATATTGAAATATTAATGTATACACGCTTCAACTTGTATTACTAATATATATATATATATGCACAAATACACATCAATATATTATATTTATTTTTGGCTGTCTTTATCGCTATATTCCAAATTATTATTTTTCACTAATTAATTAAAGACAAATATTTATGAATCATTCTAACTATATATGAATAGTCATCTTTTAATTAATTTAATCACATCAAAAGTCAACAATTTGATCATCAAATAATAAATATAAGGCCATAAATCTCAATATATACTTTGGAATTTTCACTACTTCCCACTAACAAACCTCAAGGTTAATTTTGAAACTATATCTTTGTTTTAAGATCTATGTTTGAGAATCAACATGTATTTTCTCATCTATATATATATATATATATCGAATAATTGGAAGCCCGAGTTATATATTTCTCCTTTCTGTGAACTTGCAATGGTACACAAAATCATGATATAGTTAAAAAATAATAATTAAATTATATTAATAATTCAAATTCAAGAATTTACATACTTTAAATTGAAAATTGGCTAAACTCGTACTTGTAATTAACAACCTGATTTTGTTTGCAGAATCTGTCACAAGACTATATAACTCCACCAATTTAATTTAGACTAATAAAAATTTTAAGGAACTTAAATTATTGAATTTGCAAAGCATGCATTTTCTTGCATACAACAAGAAAAATATTATTCTATACTATATATTCAAAGAATACCATTTCAATATCTTTTCTTTTTTGTTTGCCATTTTATAAAATATCTAATTTAATAACTACTTTATTTATTTAACTTCTTATTTTTTTTCCAATATTTATATTTTCTATATAATTATAATATTATATTTATTTTATTAAATAATAAAAAATTAGAAATATTTTATTTTGAATAATATTAAATAATTATGTATACAGATAGATGTGGCACATATATTATTAAGGGACGCAATGAAGGTCACATCGCAGGTACACAGTCCAATACGTACCTCCACATTCATTCTATACCGTTACTACTCTCAATCAAAGAATCTCCTCAAAAACAGAGAAAAAAGAAAAGAATAAACCATTCAGTTGCCTACTTCCTCATCAAATTCAACTCTTTAATTAACATGATTGTTATTCAATTAGATTTAAAAACTTAATCAAATAAATAAATAAATAAATGTAAATTTTTCAGTGATTCTTCAAAGTGCTCTAGTAATTAGGATATTAATATTAAACGATCCCTCATTTTGATAGCTTGACTTTTAAATGAGCTGATTGTTGAACATGGTGTAAAAGTAAGAATTTGTCTGTTAATATCAATATTAAATAATTCTTATTTCTAATAATTAGATGAAGCGGCCGTTAAAAACTTTGAAACGACAATACTGAAAAAATATTTATTGGTTCTGTGTTTTTTCAAAAATCATTGAAAATAATGATAGTAGTGGTGAATTAAAGAGGAACAAAGACAAGACACTACTTTTTTAATTTATAATTATTATTTTTTGGGCATTGTAAGTGCAGTTGAATGTGATAGTAACATGACATTACATGTCACATACACAAATACTCTCATACTTTTTTTCCATTTAACGGAATATCTACTCTCTTTTCACACTCATAGATCTTGACCACTCAATCAGTGGGCCCACATATGGGTGGAGATCATCTTTGCACCCCAGTAAGATGGAAAGTGTGGCAATTTCTCAAGTCAAAATGATATGGACTAAAGGTGACAGATATCTGAAAATTCCTCCTCTATTTACATTTAATTGCTCAAATAATTGTTGCTTCCCTTTTATCATTTCACACTCAACAACAACTACCACTGCAAATTATACTATAAAAACATTAACATATATGTTCCCAATTCTTGAATGTAATTCAACACTTGCTTGAGTAATGAGATTGAGGTCACAATCAAAAGACTATAGATTTAAATTTTAATTTACAAATGTGAATATATATGTCTATTTGTATACAAGTTTTTTTTTGTTTGTTTGTTTCATTTGAACGTATTCGTTTGCTTGAATTATCAATGGTATCATGTCATGTATAGATTGTGATGGGACATTGCTAGATGGATGATAGCTAGCAAATAAGGCAAAGAAAACTAGTCTAATTATATTATGTTTGATTCTGAATTCTAAGGAGAAAATATAAGTAATTAATTTCTTACATTATAATTTAATTTAAAGAAAGCACATGCACAGTGTAGTTTTTTCTTATTCAATTAGATTAGAAAATAATTAATATTAAAACTTCTTTCCTTTAGGAAAAACACACATGTATATATAGAGGTGTGTTTGTGATGATGGGTAGATGTAATTATGTGTTGAATAATTAAGCTTAATTATTTGAAAGAAATTAAATGAAGATGAATATATAGTAGTAATAATTAAAGAAAATATGGATGTATGTAATATTGATGATGGGCATGCAAATTGCAATGTGCTATTTATATATGCATGATTTTGGATTTGACCACATCATTTCCATTTCTTGAAACTACGACCAATATTATATAATTTTGCAGCTGTCTTACGGCACATATAGGAATTTGATGTCAACCTCAAAATACACTCCAATTTCTGCACTCTCCCCACACACATACTACTTCAACAAATATCTCTCCCTCTTCACCTATATATAATTTGTAAATTATAGTGAAAAATCATTTTTTTTTTTTATATTCAAAGTCTACAGAAAATGGATATTCGATGTGTACATGTGATAACAGATTAAGACATTATAAAATGGATTAGATGCATTTTGTCTTTTAAAACTTATATCTTTTGGTGTTTTTGTCCTTTTAACTTTTTAGGTTAGCATTTTGGTCTTATGTTTTTTTAATCTTCACGATTTTAATCATTTTGTTCGCTAGAGTTTAATCTCCACCGTCAAGAATGACCGAAATTATGAAAATTAATAAGATGCAGAATAAAAATGCTAACATAGAAGTTAAAATGACAAAAATGCTAGCAAAAGTGATTCGATAGAGATATTAACCTCAATTTTCAAAAGATGGCGTGAGATGCATGCACATGCATTTTCCCAATAAGAAGGGTGAACTCCACAAAAAGAAAATTAAAAAAATGCAAAAAAAATATTAAAAGATGAAAATTTTAAAAAACTTAAATTACGGTAAAAAAAAAAAAAAAAAAAGTGATGGTTGAAAGTAAAAGTTGGCGGTAATAATTTGAAGTGAAAAAGAATGAAGGGGGAGGAGAAGAGAGGAGACAGTCCACATGGGAAATGTTGGGTTGTAAGTTTGTAACTTGAGTACGTACAATTCCTTATAATATTTATTGTGTTCTCCCATCTTTCATCTTATTCTTACCCCAACTCCCCGACACAACGATCCTCTTTACGTTCGTACCCTGCCCTTTTCATTTACTAGCTATATATATATGTATGTATATATGCTTGCTACACGATTGTATATATATTATTGCAATTAATAATTTCTACTATTAATTACACATTTCCAAACATTAAACTCGCTTCACTATTCTTTAATTAATTAATTAGTATCCACACACAAACACACACACACAATATATATATATATATATTGCATTAATTAAAATGTTGATTACAAATTAATGACTCATTAATTTAATGGATAAAATAATTTTTAATACCATAATTATGGTAGGTGATGCTTTTAATCCCATAAAAGACATCTTTTTAGTCCCAAAGAGTGTGATTAAGTTCTAAAACCACGTCTTTTTAGTCCCGAATAATGCCTTTGGCTCCAAAATCACGATGCACATGATTTTTTTAGGACTAAAAAGTAGATGAATATAAGTTTGAAAGCGACATGTGTCATAATTGTGATACAAAAAAAAAATTCTATTTTTATTTTGTGGGACTAAAAAATCATGTTATCCTTATTCTAACTATAGCTAGCTAGGGTTTAGAGATTCATGCATGTATATTATATGCTCTTATTCATATATATTATATGAAGAATTTAATTAATGCATTTGTATATATATATATGTCATATATATATATATTAAGAAAAAAATACAATTTTAATCCTGTAACTTATGTGGGTAGCATTTTTGTCCTATGAATTGATTTTCGCAATTGGCAATTTTCATCTTGGCAAGAAAATTGCATGTAATTTGCACATGACCCTATTAAATTGCAATTTTAGTTATGTAACTTAGGGGGCATTAATATTTTTAGTCTTATAACTTGAAAGAGTTGGCATTTTTGCTCCTGTATGAATTTATTTACAGGACCAAAATTGTAATAAGTTACAATTTCCAACCAAATTGGCCAAAAAAGAACTAAAATTGCCAAAATTATGAAGTTACAGGATTAAATTACAAAAATCAATACGTGCAGAACTAAAAATGCCACCCCTCTTAAATTACAGAACTAAAATTACAATTTTCTCATTTTTTAAGTAATTTAGGGTATGTATATAAATAGAGATACGTACTTACATATATATGTAATTAATAGCCAGTCGCGTGTGGAACAAAATTAAATTGGATATATTGCATTATGACCTGATTCTTCTTTGTCAGAGATTGTATTATGAAGGTATTGGATCTTCGATCTGTTGCATTTTTGTGATAATACATGTGTGTATGTATATATATATATATGTTAATTAATTAAAATAATTAGTAAGTATTATATATGTGGGAAGGAAGAGGGGTTTGTACCTCTGGAAATGAAACAGTACTGTAATACATAATTAAGGAAGGAGCATATATAGATATTGTTATTACAAAGCTTAGAATTAGGGTTTTTGATTGTCTTATGAAATGTTAATCTGATAACCACCACTATAACAACAGTATTATGAGGGACACAAAATCTCCAACATTAATTATTAATTAATATCAATAATCTTTGACAGTAATTTAATTACACTCCCCATAAATTAAGAAAACTAAAAGAGAAAATAAAGCAAGTACAAATTAATTAATACTTGTTGTCCCCTTATTAGTTTTTTGGATTTCACCATATATATATATATATATATATATAGCTCTCTATTTCACCCCTCCCTCAATTTTATTTCCAAAATAATAAATAAATTATATTTATAGAAAATAATTTTTTTCTTAAAAAAAAATAAAAGGAAAAACTTATACAAAAACTAACCCCGCAGCTTTAACCTTACAAAAACACCGCCTGTTTCAAATTTTCACCGCCGGTTTTCTGACCCACTTATCCCCTCCGCCACTTCTCTGACACCTCCTGCACTTCTGCCCCACCTCCACTTGCCCACATTGTTAATACCCCTTTCTCTCTCTCTCCAGGACCGCCGCCGCTTCCCCGCCTCACTCCGCCGTGGTGTTTGTAGCTGAAGATGGCTGCTTGTTTGTTACTATCTCATAACTACCTCCTTCATCGTCTTCGTCTTCCTCATCTCCATCATCGTCCTCCTCGTGATCGTTGTTGTTGTAGCTGTCGTTGTCGTGATCATCCTGATCAGGCATTGCTGAGTCCTGCTGCTGTTGCTCGCCAAGTGGCCACTGCTGCTCGGGTCGGGCCATTATGGGCACCATTGCGTTCTCGGGTTTCATTGGATTGAACGAGCCCACCACATCATTCTTGGCCTTCTCTTTGTATATGGCGTCGAGCTGGTGGAAATACGGGCATGTTTTGGAGTCCTCGGCTCGCTTCTTGTTGCTCTCTTTCACTTTCTTGAAGTACTTGTTGATGTTTTCCCATTTCTCTTTGCATCGCTTCGAGCTTCTGTTGTATCCAAGTTTAGCCATGCCGGCGGATATCTCCTCCCAAAGGGGGCCCTTCGGTCCGTTTTCTTGGTACTTGAGATCGAGACTCGTTCGAAGATTGATCAGGGCTTGGACCTCCGCTTTCGGCCACCTTGAGGAGCTTGCGGAGACGCAAGTATCGCCACCGTTATCTGTTTTAGAGGTTTCTATGGCTTTTGTTGGTGTTACTGTCACAATTGGTCCTGGAGCCGCTGGTGGTGGTGGGACAGTGGACTGCTGCGGCTGAGGTGGTGGTGGTGGGGGGGGTTGCCACGGTGGCTGAGGATTTTCCGGGGGTTGTACCTGCATTGGGGGTGGTGCAGTAGTACTATTACCGATCGGGACTTGCAAGTTGTGTTGCTCAGTTACCTTTTGCAAGAAAGCAATTACAGCGGCGTCTTTGGCGGCGGCGATTGATCTCTCCTGGACTAGCAGTTCGTGTTCCCGATTCATTCTCGACATTTCTTGCACTCTCCAGGCCTCCTCTCTCGCCATTCGTTCCCGCTCGCGTTTCTCCAACGTATCCAAGAACTTCTTCTGCAACTCCTCCTGTTTGTGAATCACATCTTTCATTAGTCTTTGGAAAAAATCCTTCCACTTTCTCTTCCTCCCCCGCCGTCTTTGTATATCCTCATCAGAAGAGGTAGACGACGTCGACGTTGAATTCGACATCAAGCTCATGTGTGGATGAGATGTTTGAAAAGGTTGAGTTTGAGGAGGATTTGAAGCATTCACCGCCGCCGGAGGCGGAGGCTGTAATTGAGGCAATTGTGATGGATGGAACAAAGCGGAAGCATTAATCGGATTGTTGGCAGTTTGTGCTGGTGGTGCTACACTCACAGGATTCGGACTAGTTGATGAAACAGTTATATGCGATGGCATTGGTAAATTAGTAGCATTGGTCGGCATTGGTGGGGCAGCCGTGGAGGGAGGGGGCTGAGGGCGTGGCGGTGGAGGGGTGAAGGGAGGCGGAGGAGCGTTCTCCAAGGCCTCTAATTGATCAAAAAAGCGGTAGGTCTTGCCGTCGGATTTGGAGGCCCGGCCGTCTTTAGTTCTCTTGTGGTACTTGTAGACGTTCTCGAATTTCTCTTTGCATTTCTTGGCGCTTCGTTGGAATCCAAGCTCCGCCATTTTCCTGACAACAACATGAGTTGGCGGAATAAATAAAAAGTAAAACCCAATTCCTGTTCTTATTACATCTGGAATTCTTCAATAAAAACCAAAGTCTAATAGTGATAAATACATAAGATAAAAAGTGCAAGTAACTGCAGTACTGATCCAAACAACAAACCATGACTTGGTCATCAAACAAGCAAAGAATTGAAAGCTGTGGGGATCGACAAAACCAACTCAAACTGAATTGTTCAAACACATTCTCAAAAAACGTTTTATTACAATAATTAAGATTGTAATAAGTTCCAGACAAATCATAGTGGAAACAGAAACAAAGAAATGATCATCATATACAAAAGTTGAAAACTTGAAGACGATCATGAGCTGATGAATTCAACTTGAAGAATACTTATATAAAACTGATAATTACTCATTCAAAACTTTTGATTTTTTGCTAAAATTAGCAACAAAGTGCCAAAAACCAAGGGGCGAAAACCCGGAGTAGAAAATGAAAATTCCACGAAAGCTGCTGAATTCTTGTGAGATGAAACTGAAAGAAAAAGACCCTTTTAATCAAAAAGCAATAATTCAATCAAATTTCATGTCCAGAAATACCTTTTACAGCAAATTCAAGAAAATCTCGAGTTTGTACGGAATTATACCACACACACACACACACCCCTCCTACTGTGTGTAATTCTGTGTGTCTGTGATACAATAAATGAAAACGAAAAACCATTCATTTTAATTACCTGGAAACTTCTTCCCATAATGGACCTTTAAGACTTGCGTCTCTAAAAGCAACATCCATATCAGAACGAATTTTGAGTAAAGCCAAAGTTTCTTGCCTCGGCCACCGGTTTCCGCCACTTCTCTCATGACTATCCTCCGCCGTAGGAATCATCGAGCTGGAGGCACCAACCTCGCTGCTACCACCACTAGCGCCACCGCTCTCATGGGGTTCGGCAGCAGCAGCAGTAGCAGCGCCGTCGCCGCCGGAGCTGCCCATGAGGCCTGAAACACCAAGCATGATGAAGAAGAGGGATCAGACAAGTCTTTGTCCAGCTAGCTAGCCAGCCTCCCCCACCCTCTGTCAATTACCAGCTCAAAAATTAAAAAAATAAAAATAAACATATATGAGAATAGGATGGGTGAATTTTATGAAGATTGAGGTGTGGTGAATTATATTTAATTTATTGCGGTGGGATCTGCCTGTCAATCTCACACTCCTCAATATATATATATATATATATATATAATTTTTAATTAAATAAGTTTTACTATTTTTTATTTTTGCCTTTTCAGCTGAGGAATCTTTAGCAATTTTCTGCTTGCCCCTCTCTTTTTGGTAAACAAAAGTTTTTTCTTTTTCCTTTATTTTTTTTAAAAAAAAAATAATTCCCATCAGACTCAGTAACAAGATAAAAATATCTATACATGCAGGCAAACTGGGGTTCATATACATATATACTGTACGTATATCAAAACAGAAGGATTGAACATATACGTATATATATACGGTACACGTATACAGGGTATAGGGCGGGGGAGGGGGGGGGGGGGGGGCGGACGATGGTGATAATAAGGTGGTTTTTGTCTGTCCAGCTAAATATAGTTAAAAGCCGGCCCATGTAGGTCACCTTTGCTTTTTGGGCGTTTTGGATTTCAGTGGCTGTTTTTGCTTACACTTGCGGGCATGTTTCTGAAATTACCACTTTGCCCCTCCCAACATCTAAACCCATTGACCTTTTTACTTTCTTTATCTTATCACTCATCCTTGATCATCTTTGTATGATCTGACAAAAATATCCTTATAAAATTTATACAATCGAAATCAAAGTTAGTAATTACCATACTCATTCAATATTCATTGTTATTATTTAGACGGAACGGGAAAAATATGGCATTTGTGCAGCCACGTCGAAAGGCGGGACCCATGGTCGCAATTTGACAAGTTTAGATGGGAAAAAATAAAAAATAAGGGGGGGGGGGGGTTGGCTTAAGCATAGGTTGAAAAGGGGATTTTATGAAAGGGGGATCCAGGGTTGAATGAAAAGGAG
>NC_026147.1:24017575-24028704 GCF_000512975.1 Sesamum indicum | reverse complement strand
GTTGGCTTAAGCATAGGTTGAAAAGGTGATTTTATGAAAGTGGGATCCATGGTTGAATTAATAGTAGTTAGATGTAGGTCATTTTTATTAGGCAAACTCATTTATGAATACAAGTAAATTGTGGCCAATTCCTGTTAGGTTCCAACCTACCATAATAAATGGAAAGGGATTTTCAACCTCCATCCTTTTTATGTTTCTTATTTCATCATTACTAATTAATTTATATCATAACCAAGCCTACCTCTATTACCCCACTCTTGCTTGTATTAATTATATATTAATCTTGTTTTGTTTGACCATTAATTCCTATATAAATTACTGGTTTTTTCATCCAATAAAAATTTATATATTTTTGAAATTGGTATTGAGTGTTAGTGCAGTGCGCTCTAATTAATTAAAATAAATTGTAGAATGTCAGAGAGCGTATCGATCAAACAATATAATATAAAATGGGAAATGCATAGGCAGTAGCAAGAATGAGTTATATATTATACTGCAATTATTTAATTTATAATCTCTGGTTTCAGGTGCCAGTTTGGCATCACACTTAGCTACTTAATTGTATATGTTATTTAAGACTATCACCATTTTTATTTTATTATAATATTTATTTGCTGACATAACTGCATAGCTAATCTTGGTTTATTTTAATTAATCCAAATTTAATTATAATAATTCCCTGTATATATATATGTTCACCTAATAATAAAAAGGTGAATTTTTTTTGGATATAGTAGCACATGAATAACATCAAATTAACATGTCACATTTATTTTGCTGGAAACTATCACATTGAAATTAAATTGATGAGGATTCAGGCACATATATATATATATATAAAGATTTCGAAAAGTACAATGACTACTTTAAAGATAAGATTTCAATTTATTGTAACATAATTTGAATTTCAGTACGAACCCCCTATATATATATATATATATCGACAATGCCTTACACATTCCTATCCCCACCTCACCCCGCTCCCCTTTTAATTTCATTTCTTTTAAAATATAAGTCACAATAAATATATATATATGTAAATAATTCTTCTTGGTGTATATATAAATTGGCTCCTAAATATTTTAATTGGTCATTTACCTTCTTACTATATCATGTCGTTTTGAATAGTGATTTAATTGTGTATGTATATGATCATCTTTCATTCCTTCTTTTGTTTTTTGGGTAAATTACAATGAGTTCTATTAAAATTTAGTATAAGTATAAATACCTTTTTATTTTTTGAAAATGATCACCAATACCTCTTAATTTTAACAGTCGTATAACAATTAGCTCAATCCATTAGTTTTCGTTAGATTTTCATTCATTTTTTAGCAATAAAATGATCAAAATTTCCTTGTGGATTATAAATTATAATTTTACTTATTTTTTAAATTTTTTATGAATTTAGTTGATTACTTTTTATAAATTTTCAATTCTTTTACCCACCTAATTTATTTTTTTAAAAAATACATGGAGTGGATATTCATCAAATTTTAAAAAAACTTATTGTAATTTATTTATTTTTCTGAACAATATACGTATACTTTTAATCTCAATCTAATTATGTGGTGGCGGTGACTTCTAAATTGAGAAACCAGCCGTATTATTAATTTGAAGGATGGAATAGGCAGAATGCTTAAATTAAATAACCTCCTATTTGGAACACACACACACACATACGTATGTGTGTAATTGGATAAACATTTGACTGCGGGAAACACGACTTTTATAAAATAAGAGAGCGTATGATTGATGAGTGAGATTTGAGATTCAAATAACTAAAATGAATTATATATTTTATTTATTTATGTAAAGAGAAAGAGAGAAATGGAGCATACCCCACCCCAAATAATGCAAGGCTGGTGGACCCATTAATGAATATGAGGCATTAAATGCCTAAATCAACCATACCACATTCTTACCCTATTATGTCTACAACTTATATAAGAAACACAAGGTGGGCCAAACAACCCCTAACCCTCCCTCCCAAAAATAAAAATAAAAATATATATGAGGAATTGAATATAAATTTAGAGATACATATATAATCACACTACTCATCTTCTTCTTCTTATTATTTTTTTTTAAATAAAGAGCGGTCAATTTCATCCATAAAGTGCAGTGTGAAAAAATTAAAATATTGTCCTAAAAAGGACTACCCAAATATTAATATATTTACCAAGCTGCATTATTTCATTTTATTATTTTCAGATGAGAATGTACAATAATAATAATAATAATTATTATTATTATTATTATTATTGGTGTTATTAATTAATTAAAGAAAAATAAATGGTATGAGTTGGAGGATGATGGAACGTCGCGTCAACATCTTTAAAATTGACAGTACAAATATCAATATTATTTAATTTACAGTATTAGGATTTTGGAGGGGTCGTAATTAAATTGGAATATGGACACAGTATCTCTTGTTTGATTGCATTTCAATAAAATATCTCATTTGCACATTCCCATCTGCACCATTACCTTTCTCCTTCTGTCCCTATAATTTAACTGCAAATTATTACCAACTCTAAATATTTATATTTGAGTTTGAATTCCATCAAATTAATTTTTTCTCTTTTTATGTGAATTTATTTCATTACTCTTAATTATATCGATATATATTGATCGAATCAATGTATTGTTCAATTTATCGAAATATTGATACAATTATGTATTTATTAATAAAAAAAATAATTATATAAGTTGTTTGTTTTAAAAAGTAAAAAGTGTGAATTATTTCTCGAAACCGTACTTTATGTAGTGATACATAATGCGAGTCCTACCACAATTTGTTCCACGAAACATGCACAACACCCGCGCCCGATTATAACTTATTCTACATACCTTTACATATTAAAAAAAGAAGGAAATAAACTTGTTAATTTATTTATTTTTAAAATAAAAACTCTTTTTCTATTTTTTAAAAGACCATGCTTATGGTTTTAATTTCCCTAATGGCCAAAAAAAATTAACCTCGTTTGTTGTGAGTGATGTGATCGTGAACTAAAACTTCTGGGCAGTAAATATAGTTTAATAATTAATTACTAACAAATTAATAGTATCTAACAAGAACTTTGAAATAAATTGAATTTTAGTGATGAGTATTTAGTCGATGTATTTTGTAATATAATTGATATTTTTATTAAAAACAAATTAAATTTCAGATAATTTAAGAAAAGTATATATCACACAACCCCATGTAAACTTGAAGGTTCAAGGTAAAGAGCTTTAAGGTTAAAAGTTGAGGTTCAAGAGCTTCAACATGTACGATATATCATGTTTTTGTACATAATATTTTTTCAACGTATTACGGTTTTTTTTTCTTGCTATGTTATTTTACGTCAGCCTGGTTGTTAGTTGAGTTAGTGGGGATTCCAAGTCTAGCTGTTAATTTGAGTAATATATCGATTCAACTAATATATCAATATAACTAAGTATAGTAACAAATTATACCGACTCAATCAATACATCAATATGAATAAGAACAACGACAAATTATAATAATTCAATAACTCTCATAAAGTGAGATTAATATTCACACATTCAGTAAAATTCGAATTTATTCATAAGAACTCAACATTAATGGGTGGACACAGAAATAATGGAAACAAGTTGAAAAAGGAGGCACTTTTGAGAGAGAAGCATTATAGAGTCTTTTTACAGCACAAAAAAAATGCTTATTAAGTTGCTTTAATTCATCCCATTTCTAAAAAGGGGGTCCTCTCTTTTTTACATTCCTTTCATCTATCTATTATTCCCACTAAAGTATCTAACCTTCCACATGCAAATTATCAACATTACACTATTATCATAATCATTAGCTTTCACATCCCACATACAAAAAATATAGGACTATGTATTTATTTAATTACACTATCTTTTTCCTTCAACTTATCAAAGTATATTACCATAGGAGCATATACTTACACGTGGACATATGAAATTCTCCGTATATATATAATTTTTAAATAACTTTGCCAAAAAATATTAGATGGGAAATCATTAATTAATTGATGTGCCCAACAACTATGATATGTATTGGAATTCAATAGCACTACAATAGTCGAAGGAGTTCCACAAAAATTTGAAGATCAAAGGAGGACTACTATGACAAACAAGAATTAATACTCTGATATTAAATCAATAATAGATTTGATGAAAGAATAATAAAAGAATTTAAAATAATGTAAGAATAATGGTGAAATAATTGACAAAATATAAAGATAAAATGAGAACAGTTATAATAAAAATCCTTCTGCTATCTAGTATTATTGAACTTCGATACGCATAAAATTAGTAAATTACATTAGCTAGGAGTGGTGAGATGGAGCAATATGAGTTGTCTAGTCCAAAATTTATGATGGGCCATGTAGAAAAAGTTACATGCACACAAAGGGTTTAATTGAACATGGTGGGCATGTGAATATTGGCATAAATCATGTGTCATCCATGTGGATTTAACCCCCTTTTCAATTTTATCTCCCATTAGCTAAGCACCCACACACAACTTGATTCTTGCACATTTTTATACATATTTTCTCCCTTTTTCTTGAGTGAGATTGTAATTTAATAGTGGCCATATATAAATAAGAGAAGGCAATTTACAATAAATTCTTTTTGTTCTTTGGGAGCCCACTTGCAAGAATGAGTGGTTCTACCCACATAGTCACCACACACACACACACTCTCTCTCTCTCTCTGTATATATATATATATACTATGCTACTAATTATTGAAATATATATCTCCATATCATGGTAATAATGCATGCATGTAAATTTTATTTCACCTTATTTAATTATCTTGTTATCCTATTTTACAAATTTAAATCAATCACACAATAATTGTTATAACTGGCTGTCGTATTGGTTCTATTTAATTGGATTTAGATTAATTCTTTTCATATATTAGTAGCATTGCAGTCGGTACATCTTGAATCTTTTATTTTCCTAACGAAGGACACCTGATTTTGACATTCACATATGTGAAAATGTATATGTATGTGGGTGTTTTTTTTTTATCTTTCTTATATCAAATAATATAATAAATCATTTTTTCTGACTTGGAAAAAAATAAAAATATTTTTAACTTTAAAAGAATAATTATTTTAACCCCTATTGGTTAATTTTAGTGTAGTTAATTGTAATTGACAAGTAAGTGAAACATAGTGTGATTAGGAAGGTATACCGCAGACAAGCATGTGCATTTACTTAATTGCACCATTAAGTGGGAAATCAAAAAGGCAGCTTCTTCCCAATTAAATAGCCAAAAAAGGAAAATTGATAAACTGTCCCTAAGTAGAGATTTAATGTGAAAACATGGGAGCATGTGAGAGTGCTACGTACTGTAATCATCATTCTAAACCACATCACATGCATGCTTATGTATCTGCACACAACCATCTCTTGTCTCTATAATTAACTTAATATAAAATCATACTTATCCCAAATTGACTTATTACTGATTTATTGCCAATCAAATAAATCTTTTCTGACGAAACTATCTTTATACACCTTTATAAACATAATTTGATCACAAGATTCATTTGATTTGTAATAAGTCAATAATGTGTCTATCTAAAGTCAATATGTATTTTCATTCATTCGGTGAATTAAACTAACGGATGGATCTATTTATTAGATAGAAATAAACATCAGAGGCAATATATAGATGCAGTTTTTCGAACTATAATAAATTTATATGTAATAACACCAAATTATCAGGGAATGACGGTATAATTATTCCTATTTTCTAAATGATAGTAGGAGAACAAAATTATTGATATGATTAATTAAACTTTAGAATATGAATGTATTGCATGATGTGGCTGAGTAAATTGTATCACACAGATTATAAGCTCGTCTATTAGAAGTAATTAATTACTTTATTAGACAACAACTTTAGATGCTAATTGTCTCACGATTAATAATATATATATAAGGTCTGTGTTGCATGAAGATAGACATGATCGTGCTATCTAGCTAGGGTTATATATTACGGGATTGTTAGGTAACAACGTATATACATTAGTTTTTGTCCGATAATTATTTATTTGAAGGTTTTTAAGTAATTTATGGCATTGCGCCTACTCGAATTATTGACCTATATTAAAACTTATAATAATTTATATATTAATTATCAAAATCAATTCGAATAAAAATAAAATCTCACCACCCATGTTTAATTATATGGCAAAGTTCAATGTTTTCAGAAACTCGATAATGCAAATCAATTATTATAAAGTCAATTATAAAATAGCAAGTGACAAAAATTATATTAATATTCTGTATTTTTAAATGATGAGATTAAACATTATTCTAAGAGTTTTTGTTTTATTTAATTGTTTAATTTTTGGGCAAAATTATAGAAGAATATAAAAAGTAGTACCTAACAAGAATGATGATGATGATTAAATGTAGAATTAGTGGACATGCGTGTGGCGAATACCATATTATAGCCACTCTTTTGGGATTATGATTAGACAAAGGATGGGGGGTGGGGGTGGGGGTGGGGGTTGAGGGCCTCACCCATGTGGATTGGAATAATAATTCAGAAATAGTTCGACATTGTATGTGTGTTTATTCATGCCTGCCAACTCTCCAATTTTTTTCTAATTAAATTATTTTTATACATCTTCGTATGTTAATGTATGTGACAAAATATATCTTTACGCTTATAATGATAGTATGCTCATAAAAATTTATTTGACGTGCAATAAATTAATAATGAGTCAATCGAATGTTAATATAGAATTTCATTCAATTTTTTTTTGTCATATAAGATCAGTAAATTTTGACTAATGAATGGATCTATTTATTGGATAGAAACAAACGTCAAGGGTATCAAATTTTAAATCATAAGGAGTCACAATGTAATTACATCAATTTTTTTTTTAAAAAAATGTGTAATTACTCCTTGAATAAAATATTAGATTGAAGCGAACACTTTGTTGTGCTTACCAAACAAATGAAAAAACAATCTATCTCGAAACAAGTTTCTTTCACTAAAACTCGTCGTGACATGGTCCAATTTGGTCACCCTTGTTTCAATTGTTTGGGGGAAAATGTTTCTACTGCCTAAATTCATCGAGAAAGTCTTTATTTTTTTTTTTTTTTAAGTGAATCGATTGCAATTATTTTATAAATTTTAATAATCAACTATGAAAAGAGTGTAAAAATGGAGGAGGAGATAATCATTCTTCTCTTGATTCGGAGAAAGAGAAGGTTAATTAAACCTGGAAAGTCCCATCAAATAAATATTATTTATTATTAAAATTTAATTTGATTGAAATCGGGGAGCGTTCATCGTAATTTCGTGCCTTTTGAATGCAATATTTGAAGTGATAAATGATTTGAATTCAAATAATAATTGAAGATAGATATAGATGTTTATACTTACAAGTAGTCAAGACAAGAGTTAAAATTAAAATTAAAAAAAAAAAGAAAAGATAAAAGAAAGGTACAGCCCCACACTCCCAAGTCCCATCATTATTGGCAAAAGAAACAAACATGAAAATATAAAGTGTGAAAAATAGGTTAGGAGTTGGAATTTTTGAAGAAAAAACGAAAAATGGGATGCTCAATTAAAACAGACAAACAAGTAAGTGGTGAGAGGCCCATGAAAAGGATGAATGGGAGTGTGTTGGGGTCCATATGCACCAAAGTAACAACCACTCTCAAAGCCCAAATTCAGAAAAACCAATTCTGTTATGAGCTGTGCACTGCACCATCAAATAGCCCACCAATGGGAATTCAATGTATTCTGTTTTTCTACTTGTCTCTATTTAAACATTGTTACTGATGTCGGAGTCGTGAGTCACAAATATGGGTAAGTTTTTCTTCGTCGTTGAATTGGAATAATTGACCACAACCACTATTTGCAAAATTTTAAGCCATTTGAAACTCTGCTAAATCGTTTCATTCAACTAAACTCATCTTTACACACTTGTCGTATATACAAGTATTTTTTTCTTAAACATAGAGTTAGTCTTGAACGGACAACCTACGACAGCAAAATTAGCGTCATCAATTCAAGAAAAAGATACAAATGACGAATGTGAATCTTTCATCAGCTAAATGCACTTGAATTGCTATACCACCAAGTACCACAGAAAATCGTTAAGAAAGATGTGCAAAAACAGAAGCCCGTGTCTGATACGGTAACAACCACAAATGACACAAGTTCCTCAACCGCACAAGTATTCCCTACAATATGTATAAAACTACAGTCAATGCTATGAATGATACAAGCATGATCATAAGCCAGAACTGAAACATATACACAAGAGAAACTGGTGTAATGCATCATCAAATATACCCCTCAATGGTTGATGGGGTTTGTCAAGAAAGGAGGAGTTTAATTGTTGTCGATGCCCATCTCCTTTCGTCTCAGCTCCAAAGCCATACGTTCATTCTCGAGTTTCATTCTCTCAATCTCCATCTTCATCATCTCTAATTCTCGATCCTTTTTCCGACAAAATCTCTGCCATTTGAACCTCTCTTTCTCCAGTTCCAACATTTGCAGGTCTATGTGTAGCCTTTGTTCTTCTAACTGAAGATTCCGATGACTCATCCACTGCTTCTGTAACATGGCGTTTGATTTTGGGCCATCGCCAGTAGCTTGGTTTGCATCAGAATCGGCATTTTCTGCCTGAAAATTGAAAGTTTTGTTGCAATCTACAGAATTCAAACAACTCCTGAAACTAAAATCCTCATGACCCTGACAGTGTTTCACCCTCTTTGCAGGGTTCCCAGGCAGTCCATATGCCCGGTGATCCCCAGGTAGGGCCTGATTATCCTCACTTTCACCATGGTCATCAAATTCAGCTTCTTGATCAACCTCATCGTTATCTTCATGCGGATGCCTTTTCACATCATTATCATCATGATCATCTCTACTCCTAAGAGCCAATTGCAAAGAACGCCGCAATTCAGGGTCAGGAGGCAGATGCAAACGGTTCCCATTATGGTAAGAACACATCTCTTCGTAGTGCAAATGCTTTGAGCTCAAAATTTTTCGAACCTCCTCCTTTGCTTTCTCAGAAATGTGATCCATCATATCTAGAAGTGCAGGATTCTCAACAACCTCGCACGAAGTTCCTCTCCCGAGGATCTCGTTCAGCCTCTTGTATCGTTTGTTGAGGTCGTTAAATTTATCCTCACATTGCTGAGGTGAAACGAAATGACCCCTTTCAGCCATGACCTTCGAGACAGATTTCCACTTCCCCTTTTTCTGTAAATTTGTATATTTCCTCCCTGAACCGCCCCCATGTTCAGCAGCTGCTTCCTCACTTATGTAAGAAACAGCAGTAATTAACAGCCTGACCATCGTGTCTGTCCACTTGACGCGTTGCCACATAGAAGCTTTCTTCCCTTTGCTTGGATCATTTCGACCATCTGCAACACCTTCCACAAAGCTTGGCTCATCCTCATCGCTCACCATTTTCCCTCTCTCCAGTTTATTATACTCAGCCACCGAAACAGTATGATCACAATCTCGACTGCTCCCCATTGTAAGGGGGAAATTCTCATGATTAAGCATCGATGATCCTTGTCTAGGATGAGAGTTAAGTTGTTGGTGATGATGAACTAAAATCGGGCCTTGCAAATCAAAACCTCCAAAAGAACCATCACCTTGCATCGTATTCCTCGAGGACAGATTTCCTTCCATAATCCCTTATAAAACAGCTTTAGATCAAACACAAAACACATTCACCTCAACCAATCAAATTGTGCACACACAACCCCAATCTTCACTCTGTGAAGACACTCTTTAGCAAGATCCTTAAAACCCCTAAATTCCAAGCTGTCTTACATCCTCAAAACCCATCTGTCCTTGCACACACAGCCTCATCTGTCCTCTCAATTCATCGCTATTCCTCAGAAACAACCACATAAGACTCCTAAACCACAATCCAAGACGCCTATGTCAAAATTCTAATCATCAACTCAGATCAACCCTTTCGCGAGTTTTTACAAATGGAAAGAACCCATAAAATATCATCCATTCATATACAAAAAGCAAATCTCCAATCACCAGAAATAACCAAACATACTCAATGTTTCGCCAAAATACCCCGAAAAAGCAGCAATCTTTACACCAAAATACAAGGGGGGGAAGAAAGAGTTGCACTTTATGGTCAAGAACTTACTTTAAAACTGAAGAAGCGCAAATCAAGATTGGAGTTTGCACTCAACCTGAAATGAAGGTCCAAAGGTGAAACCATTACATCCCAAAACCTCGGTGAAGCCTCTTATTGAACAAGAAACAATAAAAAGAAAATATGCTGGGTCGGACTCGGAGGTGGAGAATAAAATAATTATTAGGGAAAAATTGTTTAAGACAAATTGCAAAGGGGTGATGCAAAGTAGTGAAAAGGGTTGTTGAAGATGCAATGTATTAGGAGAAATGAGAATCCAATTATCCATGGGTCCACATGCCACATTTTTTCATATGAGACACACTACAAACACACGCATCTCCCACAAGAAAGGCTTATATTATATACATATATACACGTCAACAGCAAATAAAAGTATTGTATAGGTTGTACTATTACACTTTCTGCAACTTGTGAGGGACATAGTTGGTATATGGAACCTCACCTAATGTATATAGTTTTTGGGTCTGGAGGGAGGCGTATAAAATAGGACAAGTTGATGCTAAAGATCACAAATTGATGTGCTCTAATGAGGAAAGGATGAATAAATTTAGGAATATTATTAAATTTAGGCTAAAATGCATCAAAACTAATGTATTTTAAAAAGTTTGCTAAATTTTTTTTTTCTATTTTGAAAATAGGCTAAAAATCTATCTGTGTTTTCTTAAACTTAGTTTGATCGCCCATATCCCTTAAATCTAACTAATGATGTTAAGTTTTCACAAAATGACCGTTACACTCTAACTTAATATATATTATTTTTTATTTAATGACTAATGAATCTATATTGATTATATCATAGCCTTTAAATTTTATAAATAAATCTTAACTGTTGGATCTTAAATTTATAAAAAAAAATTAAAGATTCAAATTTTATTAATAAAAAATATAATTGTAAAAGAAATATTATTTTGAGAAAAATTAACACCAACCCCCCCCCCCCCCCCCCCCTCTCCTCCACCCC
>NC_026147.1:24015352-24017415 GCF_000512975.1 Sesamum indicum | reverse complement strand
AAATACAGGAGGGTAAAATGCAATTTACCCTTATATTTATTGTAAATTATAACGAGTTTTTATGAGATTTGACATATTTATGAATACACCCTCGTTGTTTAGAAAAATTATATAATTTTTTAATAAAGGTAAAATATTGTCAACTTTGTATTTTCTTTTTTTTAAAGAAAATCAAAATATATATGTATAAAAATGATCACGGAAAATGTGGATTGAAAATTTTGAAAAAAGTAAGTAAAATTATTAAATAGTTCATAAAGACATTTTGGTTAGTTCATTACAAACACAATGGATGAAACCTAATGAACATGAATTGATTAAGTTAGTTGTTGGACAATCATTAAAATAAAAAATATTAGTAATTTTTCGAATAAGAATAATTATTTAATCTCTATCAAAGACAATTGAGTATTTATAATTATGGCAAACTTTAGAAAAATTTATTATAATTTACTTTAAATTCAATATTTTTTTTATATTTTCCTCCCAGAACGTATACACCCAAAATTTAAATTTAAGATTAAAATCATCGATATTTGAACCATGTCAATAGAAACTAAATTTAGATTCAAGGTGTTGTTTGATTAAAAACAAGTTTTGTATATTATAACATGCTTTTAAAATTTTCTAAGATATTATTTTTTTTTATCTCAAATAAAATTTTTGAGTGTTTTAAATAAAAATAAAGCTACAAAATTCATGAGAAGGACCATAGTCATAATGATAATAATTTCACGTTCTTTTAGAAAAGTTGAAAGAGAAATCGCGATAACAAAGTAGCGATTCTGCTAAGAGGTACCGCGATTTATAGAGGGTTTTAGTAAAAGGGCGCCGAAGAGGTGCAGTGAAAAGCAAAGAAAGAAGAAAAATGGGGAGCGAAGAGGAGAGCGCAGTGAAGGAGCCATTGGACCTCATTCGTCTCAGCCTCGACGAACGCATCTACGTCAAGCTTCGTCACGATCGCGAGCTCCGTGGCAAGCTCCATGTCTGTCTGTTGCTCTCTCTGTCTCTCTTCTGTTAGTTTCTGTGCTTGTTGATATTATAAGGATATGTGTGGTGTTGTGGTTTATTTATGCTTAATTTGCGTGGAGATATGAAAATTGCGTTTTAATTGTTTACCGAACTGTAGTAATTTAGTGGTTGCGGAATGATGAGGTTAAGCAAAATTAGCTGTGCGGTTGATGAAGGATGGTCTGTGGGCGATTAGGGTTTGGGGAAGTTTTGTTCTTCTTGTTCATTGATCCTAGTTGAATATGTTGGGTTGATTGCTAGGTTTTCTTTTACCTTTTGTATTGTTTGTTTTTTGGTTATGATTTCTGATCCATAATTTTCTTTTCTTATTCCTCCATACTCGCAAGAATTTCACCATAAATACCACTTGGGTTTTAGATTTTAAGTTTAGTGATCAAGCTGAATTTTTTAAGCTGATAATTCTTAAAGTACTGTGGTTTCTACTAACTTGTGGTCTTCATTTTGCTCTTAACATACGAGCTATGATTGTCCATCTTTATGTAAAGATTGAGATGTGACTTTGCCGAACACCAACAGGCTGCAGCAACCTATTGTTTTTCCTACCTATCCACATAAGACTACTTTTCATAAAGGGTAGCTTTAAAATTCTTGTGATTGTTGATACATCCATCAAAATCCTGCCTGTTGCCCTCATGGCAATGCCTAAAAGACAGAGGATAAGTGTGATTGCGTTCCTGTCCCTTTTTCATTTTCTAGATTCTGAGTAGAAGTACGTGTGGGATTTGTTGCAAAAATAAATTAAAACTATTCCTTAGCACCACTTGTCTCTTGTAATGTGAATTTAGCAGGCTTATGATCAGCATTTGAATATGATCCTGGGTGATGTCGAAGAGATTATTACAACTATGGAGATCGATGATGAAACATACGAGGAAATTGTGAGGGTATGTTATTGTGTTACAGTATTCTTTTAACTTTTTGTAGTATCACCTAGGAACATGCAGAAGGGTAGACCATAGGCGCTGATAATCTTCTGGCTTAGATTTTCCATAACAGAACACAGCTAATACTATGACATGCCTGACCTACTA
>NC_026147.1:23990417-24015342 GCF_000512975.1 Sesamum indicum | reverse complement strand
AAAGCATCTTTTGTTATTACTTGGAGCTAGTTATTTAATTCACGTGCTAATTTTGCCATATTAACTATGTCATCTATACTCTGTATCTTGTTTCAAATTTCTAATGTTCATGGCCTTGCAGACTACAAGGCGTACAGTGCCATTTTTATTCGTCAGAGGGGATGGCGTGATATTGGTGTCACCTCCATTGAGAACAGCGATATAGAGTAAGAGGTCTAGGTTTCTAAAGGCTTATGGTTTTCTTCATTGTGTAACCTTAGAAAATTTGGTTGAACTTGTAGAATTGCCATGGATTTTCAATTATGAACAATGTTTAGTTATTTATTGTGTATGGGAATTGCGGTAGAAAATGCACAACCTTGTTGACTACTTCGTAGAGCGTGATTAACACTATTACCCCCACATCCATTTGTCGTTCTTTCCAGACAAAGGGATGTCTGTGCAGCTGTGCCATGTATTAGATGCACTTCAAGAAGAACAAGTGTTTTAGTACTCCAGTCTCATTATTTTGAGGAAAGACCATTTGAAGAATGACAGAATAGAAAAAGTACCAAGCAATTAGGCATAGGTGCCTGGGGAATTGTGTGGCCATCCTTTTTCCCCCTTTTCTTGATTTACTCAAGTACTATATATAAATATGGAATCTGTATGTATATATAATATACATATAGCACTAATATAATTGAACAACGTTAGCAGTAACTACGCAGTTATCACAATCCATAATCAACGAACTGGTATGTTATATCCAAAATCTTACAGGTACTTTATCTACTCAAATTGTAGTTTTGTTCTCTAAAAAAATGATTAATTATGCCAGTTATATTGGTCATAGTACAATTATTAATTACAAGACTTCAAATTAAATCAAACGAGGCAATTACGCAGACAATATTGATCGGATTGAATCCGAACGTTTTCCAAATTATGGGGGTCCAGGAACTTTAAACTTACCACTTGGCATAGCTCCTGGAGAGGGAGACAGAGAGAGAATAATTTTCGCCTTTTCTTTTGGCTTCCGTGTGAAAACAACAGAATAACACATCAGAGCTCAACATAAAGCCAATCCGGAAATACACAAAACTTAAGTTTGAGAAACATTTTCGGGAAACCTTTTTAAAAAAAAGAAAACAATTTCCAGAAACATATACCTACAGTTGGATAACTGGCGGAATTACTCATTGAGGGGAGGAAAAAGAAGAAACATGAATTACTAAAATACAACAACCTGCAAAGTAGCAGGTACAAATTTGAGGGGAAAAGGAGATAGAAACACAAGCTCATCGGCGCCGTTGCCTGTAACTTGGTGAATTAACAGACTGTGATCCTCTGAAGCTTCTGCTAGGAGAATCCATGGCCCCTCCCATTGACCCTCCTCTAAATGAAGCATATGCTGCTTTGGCTGATTCCGGGACAGAGTCTAATGGAAGTGACTCCACAAAGCATGCTGTGTTGATTCTTGTCCGTTCGAGCTCAGCTTGAAGTAGTTCGGAGCTGTACTGCTGGGCAAGAGCCTAATCAAACAAACACAATGAGTGACAATTATGTTAAAAAGCAACGATTGTATCAAATTGGTCTGCTCCTGCAGCATTAACTTAGGATGATGCAAATTTACATGCACTTAGAACTGAAGAGAATCGATATGTTTCGAAAAAACAGAAGAGAGAAGAAAGGGTCAAACTTAAATATGGGAAGGGACACAGAGAGATAAATTTCTTACAATTAGGTCATCCGGTGATACATTAGATCCCGATCTGTCATCTGGAAGCACATCATCACTTCCACGAGTAGCCCGACGCTGATGACTTGGCGTCTCTACAGGCTCTGTCACAGTTTCTATTGCCTTTTCCAATAGGACACCTTGTAAAGTCTTAAGCGATTCCCTTGCATCATGAGTGAAGTACGAATTCAATATGGTCTCAAAATATTCAAGCTGCAGAAAAATGAAGAATGTAATTAGCTCCCAAACACCCAGAACATGAATAAATTAACTACTGTAGGTACTTCCAGCAGGGCACTACACTTGTTCCATAAATCTCTTACAATGGAAAAAATATTTTCTGAAGGTGCTGGGGATGTCTCACGTTTGGCTTTAACACTAGACTTGTCATCAATACTCATCAACAGTGTCTAGAAAATATTGGGCATCGGTTCTGGAGAAATTCAGATGGGGAAGGAATACCTCAACTTACCTCAAGCATTAGCTGAGAAAAGCCGTTTGGGTCCAATGCCCTGAGATCTTTGGTTTTATTTTCATTGAAGAGACCAAGGAAAATGTCAATCAGGCCTTCAACAAGAATACCAAGAGTCTTGTCCAGCAGAGGCTTACAACCAGCGAAAACCTGCATAAAGACCAAATGTGTTCTTGAAATAGCATCCAAGCAAAAGCTGTGTAAAAATGTTGGAAGTTTGCACACATGCGGCGATTTCATTAAAATGATACATATAATTTGAGAAGTATATTGTTATAAAGATATTCAATAAAATAGATCTTCTTGGTAAGCTATAAACAAGAGACAATACTAAATCCAATCACTCGAGGTGGAAAGTTACCTCTGCATGTACAGCTACTAAAGTATGAAGTAAGTCGACAGCTACATCACGCACACCCTGCAAGTTTTTTTTTTTTGTCACTGAGCATACATATTACGCAAACTGAAGTTAGTTGAAAGAATAAAAAGACATTGGTTCCTACCTTCACAGCAGGCGCTGCTCCCCACTGAACTCCAGCATCCAACAAATAATTTACTGCAGCTGATCTAATCAAATTTGTCTGCAGAAATGAATGAAGTCATAAGGTCAATAAAGTTTACAACAGTAGCAGGCATTGGTTAAAACCCCAACCCAGAAAGTCCTAGATGTAAAAGTTTACCCCACCCTATACATAAAAAGGATATTTCTCGTATCAGAAAAGCATAAGAATTCAGTAAGGGAAATTTTAACAAGGAAATCCTACACTTACCAACGTACCTGACTAAACATCTACCAACTCTTATTAACTTGAAACAACTTGATGACTTAGAATCACAAAGGAATGAACATGCACATTCATGCAACAACTCTCATGCCAGGTAAATATTTTTGGTACAACTGTCACTTGATGTAGCATTTTCCTAAATGCCAAGTTACCATTAGGAGTCAATCTCAAGAGGACTAGGCCATCTGGATCCTAAGATATCCTAATTGGACAGATGTCAACTTATGAGTTAACAATATAAAAAGAAATATTGTCTAAGAGACCAACTTAATGATCTATGGATTTTCAAATTCCACATTTAAACATAAGTCACACAAATGAATTCGGACCATTTACATTTACAAAGCCTTTACTAAATGGAATAGAAAATAACATACAGTGGAAGTCTTCTGTATCATCTTTGCTTGCATTTTCACTAAAATGCAGTCGCTTGTTTCTTTCAGTTACTGTCGTTCATTATTTCAAATGCTACGAACCATAAGTTATTTTTAAAGGAACTTTAATAAAGTGCGAAAAATCAGAAGTTGATAATCATGTCAGGATGTCAAATTGGGGTGAATTTGGCACCCACAAAAGAGCTAATTTTGACGAGATTCATTGACCTATCCATTTGCTTGGACTGTTACCCCTGAAATCAATCCAAACATGCACCTAGTTTTAACAAAATATCAGTCCCCAAAGCCAATTTCAAGAAACCAATTCTTTTATAAACAATCCCGAGATGTACATCAATGTTAGTTTAATATCAATTTAATTTTAAACAGAGAATGTTCTGCTTGGCAGCAGCTTCAGATAAATGGTCATCAGTTGCAGCTTTAAGAAGTCTAAACATCCTTACGAAGAGGCTTAGTTGCTTAACTCACAAACTTGCTAATAATAGTTACTGACACGTGCCACGTGCCAGGGAAGTGAGAAAAATGTACACTTTCATGTTGTTTAATCAAAAACCAGACATTACTTGGATTAATTCTGCATCTGACATTGTGTTAGATTCAACCCAAATGACTTCAGGGGACATACTGTTGCTTGCTATTGCTGATATCCAATACAAATGGCAACCAGCAGAAAGGTTAAATGGGAAACCATACAGTCAACTGGATAATGGGTAATTCAGGAAACCCCGCACAACATAATGACAGAAATTCAAAAAGGTAAATGGCTTCGTCAGATAAAAAAATTATGTTTGATACACATCAATGTGCACCATTTCAGTCAAAACATCTCCTCAGTCTACCAGACACAACTGTTGCATACCTTTGCAAGTGTATATTGTTCAAGGACCTTCTCTTCAAGGCCAGAGTAAGACATAACGAGATCCTGAATGTCACTGTCCTCGTCAACTTTTCCCCTGAATTGGAAAATAAAAGACAGCATGTGTAACATTAAAATCCAGCACCCATGTTCGAAACATCACTTAAGCAAGATGCATCTCATAAACTATATGAATTTAATCACAGATATAAAAAACCGGGTGTTAGCTTCCTCAATAAAGATTGCAGCAAAAAGTCTTTCCATTCCTTCGAACCTTGTTATCCTTTTCTTAATCTCTTTCTTAAAGTGCCAGAAGAGGGTATATGAGTGGAAAATAAGAGAAAAACCAAGGTGACTTCTGCAGAATAGCAGTCTTTTTCAGAAAGAACATATTTAGAAGTTAAAACTAGCACTCAAAATTTCAAAACGATTAAGTAGTCAGCCATACAGCTCATGGTCTTCTTACTTCAGAGCCAGACTATTGCCTGTTCGTAATATTATATACAAGTATTGCTTTGCATGTACCTCGAGTGAAGCCAAATATGTTTGTATTTTCCATACAATTCATGAGCAAGTTCGTCTCTGCAGTATCCGATATTACTCAGGACCATCAGTAGTTTAAGATGTGGATCAACGATACTTCCAGGAACTGGATCAACTGATCTCTCCGCTGCTTCATGAGAGTGAGAATATCCATTTTGGAAATGCATACTCCCAAGATTTGACTTATTCTGTGTAAGCTTGGAGCCAATGTGCTCCAAATGACCTGTATGTACAGAAAATTGTAACAGTTGTTAGGACACCTTTCCTATCTTGATCTCTTGAAAATTAAGCAATCTGTAAGTTATACTTGATATGGAAAATCACTCAAGACGAAAACAAAAGTAGCAGTAGAGAGTGCTCATCCTCCATACCAGCAAAATCCAGTAAACAGTTCAAAAAAGCAAGTCTAACTGATTCTTGGATATCTTGAAGCTGTGACGACACATCTTCTGAATTTGCTGATTCACTTTGCAAAGATTGAAGCATCCTGGAAACGATCAATACAGATACCAAACAGTGAACCAACTTTCTTATGAAAGTGAAGCTGACATTAACTTCTATTTTCCTTCAATTGTTTCAAGTAAGACAACAGATCTCCAAATAATCAATGTATAGTTACAAATATCATCTTCTATTTTCTGTCTTTCTTTTTTGGTTCTTCTGCTGTTGGTATGAATACTTCTACAACTTCACACCCTACAAGGATGAGTCACCAAATGAGCCTAAGATGTGCATGGATACAGATTCAAACCCATAGGCTCAGCCACCAAAGAAGTTATCTAAATACATTTGAAATAGCAATAAAGAAACTCCGGAGAGATATTCGTTCTTATAAGCAATAATTTTAATATGAATTGTTATCATGCTATCTGTATAGGAGTCTGAAATTTAACTTGCTTTTACCACATCTAGTGCAGTTTCTACCATTATGAATCACATAAAGACTCACATTCCAGCTCGAAAAGCTGATATTCATATGCATTCTTCTCTTCAAATCGAACTGATGCTCGGTTTCCAGGTGGTTTCTAAACAATGAAATAAATTGAAATAAAAATTGTTCTACCATCTCAGCATCTCTTTGCTGAAGAAGGTCCCCAGAGCCAGAGAGTTGCTACTCCTCCAAAAACCAAACCATATGGTATTTATAATACAAGGGTATCTCTGAACATAATCATGAATTTTCAGCCTGTCAGAACATTGTCATGCAACATAATTGATGCCTCCACCAACGCCACAACCGAATAGAGCCCATCCCAATTCACCGCCACAATCACATTAAAGTTAAAAGAAAAACCAAATATTCTAAGACAGACAAGTATTTTGATGAACAAAATGATGACAGATGCAACTAATGAAGCAATGGAAAACAACAAAATTTGATGAAGCTGCTCTCTTAAGGTCCAGCTTCAGTAAAGGTAATAAGGCAATTTTTTGTTTACTTAGTTCATTGGTGTCACTCTATAACTAAAGATTTGGACATTTACAGATGACAGTGAGACAAACGATTGCGCTCACTTTCTCTCCCACTTGTTTCTCTATTTGCTAACTTACTGCAGTTGCTTCCATTATTTTCTTATTGGGACTGGTGTGGGAAGCTGGAACAGGGGGGGAGAGGATGTACCAAAAGTAGAAAGTTGTATAAGATGTAATGACCCAAGAGGTGCTGGACCACTGATTCTGGCTGTTAGAGTTATCATGGGACAAGTTTGTTGGTGATTCAGGTTTGTCTGTGTGTGTGTGTGTGGGGGGGGGGGGTTCTTGTCCTAGAAACAGAACTATTGAATTGACTACTCCTTTCTGAAGGAGAAACTATGGTCAACCCATAAACAGATATTCAAACAGTATTTTTCTTCATCAGGTGGAAAGTTATTATGTGCTCAGCACTCCACTAATTTCTCCTCCATAACTCTTCCCCCTTATGATGCCACAGAGAAAAACCTAACTGAAAATAGTAGGGAGAAAAATGAGTAGGTGATGAAGAAGAAAAGAAAGCTGTTTTCATGTTTAGCGACCTTCAAGTTAACATCACCTATTTCTCTTAAGGCTGATGGCCTGCCTAAAAGTTAAATTTCTTCTATTTCTTCTCGTAATGCTTTAATGAGCATTAGTGGAACAAATTTTACTGAAGCAAAGTAGAAATAGCAAAGACAAACAAGAAATTAGGTACTCACGCATTGATTTCATCCATTGCTGAAACCATAATTGCACGGAATGCCAGAGGCAATGATGAGATAGAATATGGTGACTTGTTTCTTTCTAAAATAGATACTGGGACCCAAGATTCATCTTTTAATATATCTTCTGTTGAAGTCCGCATCCATGAACAAAGCCTGAGTATATAGATTTTTGAGATCTCAAATTCAAGTGTTCTGAGGACTGTGACTGCAACCGCAAAAGGTTACGCTCAAAACGATTTCAAGATATTAACCTCCAGAAAAGGAAACTTCCGAACATAATTTCTTTCCTTTGTTCTATCTTTAAAGTAATCATACCTGCAATTGAAGGCGCCGACTCTTTTGCTTCAAACGCTCGACTTGCTTTTGAAATCTCCTTTATGGCATCATTCATGTGGGGATTCAGGATATTGGATTCTTCAAGATCATTGAATGCAGTGAGGACCTGTATAAGGATACAGAGAACGTGAAAATAGTAGCATTCAAGATCTTCACCTAAAGGGCAAAACAGTTTTCAACAAAAACGGACATATTCAAGTACACAAAACCTCAGAAGAGGATTACAAATAGAAAAGTCACAAGGAGTAATAAACTTCAGCAGCTACCAACCAACAAGAAGAGCCATCAGAGGAGGTCAACAGTGCAACTCCAAGGCTGATTCCAGACCCTAGAGTTCTTATCCTCCTTTCTTATTATCAAAGAGCAATTCTTTTTAATCCTCGGACAATCTCACATCAACATATCAAGAATAGGCATTTACCTTAGACTTGTAGGCTGATAGTGTATTACATATCATTCCAGCAACTTCATCAAGATAATCTACCAATCTATCCTCAGCTTTATTAACAGGATTGTTCGCACTCGAATCAGCAGACACTTGAGAAGACTGAAGAAGGAAAGACAATAATATTACAGGAAAATGAGCTAAGACCATAACATTGATTCTAATTGGAAAGAATAAACTCATATCGAAGAGTAATAATGTGAAGACTAACAAGAAGAAGACAATTGCAAAGAATCATAGCTCAATTCTTATCCTCCAGTGGAGACTAACTAATGCTCCCAATTTCACTAGAGGAATTAATAGAACAGAAAGTGGGGCCTGTATACTAGAGAACTTAGAGGCAGAGCTGTGACTCCCATTCATGTTGTACTGCAGCTCAACCCCGGGGCAAGCCCCTTAATTGATAAATGTACAGCAATCTAACATGATGATCTTTATAATATACCTTTGCAAACTTTCCACTGGAAACTGAAAGTGCTACTTTCCAGAAGACAGGTACATGATGGATAAGTACTGCAGTTAACTGGCGAATATATCTACCCCGAAGAGTGTCGAGTTCTTCGCTAGTCATTTCTGGGAATAAGTCTCCAGCTAGGTGATCGTTTTCATCAGCAAGAGAGTAATCCGCAGCTGACTGATAATTGTAAATGAAAAACGAGTAGAATTACTGAGTAGAAAGCAACCAACTCCAAACAAAGTCAGTAACAGTCCAAAATCTTGCACTCACTGATTGATCTATATCTTGCCGAATTTGCCTCCACTTGGCATCAGATAATGCTCTTTCATGTAGCTCATTCTGTAAATTCTCCATTCGCGCTTCAAGATCTAAAGTGCATTTCTCAAGCAAACCTCTTATTTTGCGGTTCTGTTTCAAAGTTAACAGCAAAGTTTAACAAAATAATTTCCAGTCTTAATTAAGGTACTTTAGGTGGAAAGTCTTAAGAACCATCTATTAAAGAGGCATGGTAACATGAGCAATATGATTTACAGTTGTAATGAACCACAATATTTGGTCACAGTGAGGAATAGAAATTCTTCACCTGTATATTCAAGTAATGCTTTATGGGATCTGACTCAGGTTCAAGCTCCAACAAAAGCCGCACAGTATTTTCAAGCTACATAAAGCATTAAGTAACTATTGAGCTATCAATAAGAGTTATAAAAGATAATACAGGTCCCTCATAAGCAAGACATCGGGTACCACAAAATTTTGTCTCCATTTAGTGGATTTAAAAATTAAAAATTAAAAATATTATTGCTCAAAAGTATTTTCTTTCCATCCACTTGAAGCATGTTAAATTGCTACAAGAGATAACTATTGCTCTTATAGCCGACCATCTGTTAATGTACGAGTTTTGTGCACTTATTTTCTGTTTAGTCATGTCTGTCTGTGTTTCTCTCTTTATTTTTCTTGGGGAGGGGGGAGGGAGGTTGCATGATCTCTCGTTAGAATACATGTAATAATTAGCAATAACAATATGCTAAAGATACTAGCTTTGTGAAGCAAAAGAGAGTCCAAATAAAATGTAATACATCATTTCACTATTATAGGGACACCCCACTCCCATTCTAGCTAAGTTATTGTTGCCCGTTACCCAATACTATTTGGTAAACACAAAACAAACACAATATCGAAATAATTGACAACCGAAAGAGGTAACTTAAATTGGTCTTCAGAACAAGTTAAAAACAGAAAGCCAACAAAAAAGTCAATTCCACTTTGAGCATGACCAATAATAAATCCCTAATATTGCATGTGCTTGAAGTACTGATAAGAGTATATAATAGATCTTACACTTGTTAGATCAACAGTTGGATCTTCCATGGCCTTGTAAAGCATGGTTTTGAACTCGTGCACTACTTTTTCAACCTCCTCAAGAACACGTCTAAGAATTCCCACCTGAAAAAGTAAATAAACATTACACGCACTTGGAGAAGGCAAATCAAAAGAATCAGGCTGAAATCATTTTCTTTGTCTAGGCTGGTAACGCCAATCATCAATTCTATTCTTGAGTCCTGTCTAGGAAAAAGAAGAATTGGACAAAATTCCTTACAAGAAAGAAGTCAGATCCAAATTAATAGCATGCAATGAGATGACCGGAACATGTAAGACAAGATATAGACTTCCAAAAGGTTGTCTCAAATTTAAGACCATAAGACACCAAACAGAAGGAGGATGCCTTGCGGTTACACACCTCATAGAAGCTACCAGGCTTCCCAGCTTTGGAATTTAAACATGTAAAATTACATCTGACAATAGTTTCATTTGTATAAAATTGAATATTGCAACTAAATAAGAAGCTGCAGAAGAGGAAACCAATGGACATTGCAGAAAACTCGTAATGACACCAAAAGAATTAGAAATTAACGACAAGGTTTACCATAATCTCTGGCTAACTCAAAACCTGAAATAAACAAAATGCAGCCCCCACAGCCCGCGAAAAAAGAAGGGAAAAAGGAGTTGTCATGCATATAGAGGAACCCCCAAAATCTCCCTTCCACCATATGGAAGTAGATGAAGGACAAGTACAAATTCCACAGAATTTAGATCTTACCACAGCCATAATAGAGGCTGCTTCCATAGTATTCTACTCGGGTTAGATAGCATCCACCATAAAATGAAAGGTTCAGCACACAAATATGACTATTCTTATAAAACTCTACTGCAGTAAAGTAAGACCCTAATACTAAAACTCAAACTCTGAATTGACGGGACAAACAAAACCATTGGAGAAACTAAGCAAGAGAGTGGTCATGGATCATCTCAGTTACAAAATTGGGTGGTTAGGTGAATAATGGCTACTTAGCCATTAGAGATATCTATGAACTACCAGTGACACCATAGTTAGAAGCTACTCTTGCAAGTGCTAATCCTGGATCAGAGTGTAGGTCTTGGGAAGGATAAAGAACTTTTACAAGCAAATGATTGACTAAAGCACATGATCCACTTAAGTATTGAGCAAACATGAATATGGATGGTGAATATTAATTTCAATGGCTTACAATGTAGAATTATGAGGCTGTTAGACCTTAATTTCAACAACATAAGATGTACAAATACTTGTTGCCATGATGAATGTGTAATACGAAACAACGGAGCCATACATGAGAAGGCAGAACAATAGACTTTGCTTTCCGGTACTCTCTAACAGCCAAATCATATTCACCCTTGCTAATGCTTCCACGGATTGCACTTGGCAGGTTGAATAGTGTTCGGAACCTCTGAAGCATCCCTTGGACAGATCTAATCTTCTCCGCTTGCTCCTGGAAAATTGTCATTCAGAACTATTCCAGGATAACCGCCAATAAATCCATAATGTATCGATGGACTAAACTAGGATTTGGCTCCTACCTACCTGTCTCTCGAATAGAGGGCCAAAAGCACGATTAGCAACCGAACAGACTCCTTGGATACAGTCAAACAAGTGAGCAGTTCCAGCACCTTCAGGGTCTTCCTCAATTCGTTTCATCTTTGACTCAATATCTGTAAAAGACAAAAAAATAACATACTAGTAATTGGATGATTCACAAAACACTTTCAAAATCAGGTGCTATTTTGCCCAACTGACCATCGATAGTTGTTTTGCAAGAGACAAAGCAATCAAAGTTCTCCTTGACCAACTGCTTTTTCTGTTGGGTGCGTCCTCTAAGATCATTCTTTAATGTAAGAGCTCCAGCTTCCAAATCCGCGGCGCTAGTATCCAGGTGTACTCGTGATAAAAAAAGTTTTGCATCAAACACCTCCAAGTAATAGTTTAATTTTTCTGTAAAACCATATAAACAAGGTTTCTTTAAGATGAAGATGAAGCAACTCCAAGAAATGGAGATCATCTTCTACAAATCCAATATCTGAAGGCAGGCATGTTCCTTAACTAGGTGAGGAAGATCATTAACTTCGCATAGAATTAAAATAAATGTAAAGTACAGCTCAAAGAACAAATAAGCAAATACCCCGAGCACTTGGATCAAGAGGTTCCACATCGGTGGTAGGAGGAATAACCATATTATCACTGATCAACCTAAACGTTTTGTGGTTGATTAGCCTGTCCATATACGAGCTCAGGTTAGCAAACAATCAAGAAGCAAGACAAAGGAGGGAAGAACCCAAATAAGAACTTTTACCCCAGTCCAAGAGGATCCACCCATTCCATGCCCCGGGGAAGTGACTGCATACTGGTTAGTCCTTTTCCTTTTGGCCTCCGGTCAATCTTTATAACCACAGGAACTGCTCTTGTATCTCTCATTTCACGGACCCTACGAGCCAGCTGCCAAAGAACTTCCACTCAGTAATCAAAGGAATACAGCATAATATGGTAAAATAGACATACGAATCACCAGTAATAATTACTCATGAAAGAAGATAGGCCAGCTAAAATTCAAAAACAGGAAGAGGAATAAGCTTCTTCTTTTCACAATAATATAGGAAGATAAGCACACTCCAGACCTTGAAATCCAATTAGTGGTTTTTTTGCTTGAGTGGTGATTGAGGTGGCAGATTGAATAAGCTGAGCGCTTTATATTACAATTAGAAAAGGCACCTCATAAGATGGTCCATGAACAAGTCTAGTCTAATGTCTGTGTTTGAATTAATCACAAAAGATCCTACTTCATTCTGAAGTCAGAGCACACGTCATTGTTTTACGGCGCTCAACTGGGAGCTACCTGACATTCAGAACTTACTATTCAGCTCAAACTTCCACACAGTGTAAAATTAATATAAACAATGAACCTTGTGAATTATCTCAGGAAATTCCCTTAGGAGCTTGTCATTGTAGAAAATGCACATCATCCAGCTATCCATATAAAGAGAGTCATTGTATGTCCCAGTATTGCCTTGTTCATAATATCGCAAGAAGAAATATATCTGGACTAATTATTTCAAAAAGTGGCTTAATTACATAAAGAAGAAAAGACAAAAGGGAGTGAAACCAAATGTAAGAGACAATGAACTTAGGAGAAATAAGCAATCCATTTATTTCTAAATACTTTGGAAGCACATCCTTCATGCAGTCAAACCTTGAATACGTGTTTTCGGGTGAAAAACAGATTTATACAAAGCATCTACATGAGAACAAGAAGATCACTCCACTTTGCCCCCCACTTGGTTTTAAGATTTAACATGCTAGCAACTCAGAGAAGACAAAATAAAAAAACATCGATCAAACTCAAAAGTTCAGTATCTTGGATGCATATCATCAAGCATTTCTCCCTAACTCACACCAGTCTCAGTGTATCTTTTTGGCGCGATTCACATAACTTGAGAAGAAAACCAAAAATGTGGCTCCTGCATCCACTACAGAGTGAAAAATGTTTACAAAAACTAAATTACACCAAGCTAAAACCTAAATTGACAACTCTAAACCTCACAATATATTGCTAGAAGAGTACTCTTTGTTTTTCTTTTGCTATTGAATTTTGAAACACCTTTTGCTTCTCCTTTGTGATGTACATCACAAGTAGGGAGTCCACCATTAAACCCCCCACCCCAAAAAAAAAAAAAACCCGAGCCAGTTTTATTACCCTTTCCAAAGAAAAAGAGAAACCAGAGAGGGAAAAAGAGAGAGATGTAATACAGCAGCATCCATCAATTTCTACAAACACATATTCTCCTTAACACAAATATAGAGATAAAAACAACTAAATTAACCTTTCCACTTCACTAAATGCAGCCATTGTGCACATGCTTGTATACACATACAAACAGAAAGTGATAAAGATATACTATACCGCAGCTTCGTCGACTCGCTTCCAGCAGTCAGGCTCCTCCCCATCCCAAGCCCTGTCATCGTCTTTCCCAGCCCCTGCGCGTTGCCTCGGAGCCACGCGGCCGCGATCATCCTCGTCTCCAGATGAAATGCTGAGCATCTCCACGTCCGAATCGTCGTCCTCATCCATCGACGGCTTCCTTTGCTTACCCATCCCCTTCTGCCGCTGCTGCGCGCTCGCAGGAGGCTGGACGTAGTTGCGAACAGGCTTCTGCTTACCTTGCGACATTTTCTGGTAATTGACATCGCGATTCGACTGTTCTTTCAGCGCCATCTGCAACATCTCATCCTCGTCCAGATCGTCACCGTCGCTCGACATTTTTGGTTCGAAATTCGATAATTATGTGTAGATACAGGAAGTTGTTTACGTATACGCGTGTTAAATGTATGAAAATTCTGGAACTGGATCTGAGTGGAGGGATAAGTTGATCAAAATTGAGAAATTGTAAAGAAGGGTCCGCCTGAGCTCTGAAGAAGGCAACGGGAAAGGATCCTATGTGTCGCGGCCTATATTTGGAACTTTACAACCGTTAAATTAATATATTTTCAATAATATTATGTGTAAATAAATATATATATATATATTTTTAAACTTATCTTTTCAAAAATTAAAATTGTAAATGAAAACACAGACAAACAACCCAGAATATTCCCACTATGTTTGTTTTCATTTTCAACTTATTTTCGAGACAAGTCAAAACATACCCAATGTTTGCCATCATTCAAAAACACCTTATTTAGGTGTTTTTAACTGTTTTAGCATAAAAACATACATATATATACATACACACATATATACATAAATATATATAAAAAAGGCATGATTTGACAATGAATAGTAATTTTTGTCTCTCAAAATACAACATTAAACATATAATACTTATTTTAAATTATCTCCAAAAACATGATTTGACAATGAATAGTAATTTTTGTCTCTCAAAATACAACATTAAACATATAATACTTATTTTAAATTATCTCCAAAAACATGATTTGACAATAAATAGTAATTTTTGTCTCCCAAAATACAACATTAAATATATAATACTTATTTTAAATTATCTCCAAAAACAAATCCAAACATACATACTATCTCTAACACACTTATTTATCTTTGTTTTTCTCTCTCTATTTCCACAAAACACTCAAAAAATGAATCCAAACATTATGTCCAATTTTTGAAATTTCTTCAGTTATTTATTTCCTTTTTCATCCCTACTTTTCTATTTGCTACTAAGCAAACCATTAATACACAAATTCATGCGAATGATCAAAATTTGGGTTTAATTAATATTCTTTTACCAAGGGTTTAAATTATTTGAGTATATTTTCATAAACATATCACCAAGAAGATTATAAAATAATATTGAGTGTGGGCTGTTCAAATCATCGGAACAGGAGATTCCAGTGCAGTGTTTTGGAGTAGCCCATTACACAAAGTTGGCTTTTTCTTTTAATGTTGGTAGTCATTACGCCAACTTTATATAATTTCACAATCAAGACGCATACTCGAGAATTAGAAGAATGTACAACTGTTTGACATCTGATGCTAACTTACACCATTCATTACCATTTTGAATTTACCTCTTATGATATTTGCATTTAAGGGTTAGTATTGTTCTCAAATGCACTGATTTAACAGTACTTGAAATAAAAAAGCGACTTTCTTTCAGCTGCATTCCAAAGAACAAAATGTTCTACTACAGATTTCAGTCATCAGCATATGAATAGCAGCAGCATCAAGTGGAAAAGTAAATCCACTAGTTGATTATTTCTGCTCTTCAGCAGCATACAATGCTTTAATCTCCTCAATGTCGTCATAGCTACCAAGGAATATCGGTGAACGCTCGTGTATCTTCTTGGGAACCAAATCAAGCGCCTGCATCGGATCAACAACAATTACTTCACTACATAACTCAAAAGCATATATAATAAAGGAAATTGCTATTCACCCTATATAATAACTATCAACCATTTCAATTGAACGAAACCTTCCACTTCCAGAAATTAATCTTACCCGTTGCTTCCCTGTAAACGCTTGTCCTCCTGCTTGCTCCATCAAGAACGACATAGGGAAAACTTCATACAGGACTCTGTTTCACGCAGTTAAGCTGTCATGTTTTATTCTTTTTGATGAACGAATATAACATGAGTTCCTGAGCTCCAACGCATTTAAACTTACCGCAGTTTTCCATTTGGGCTTTTCTTATCAGCAGGGTACAGAAAGATGCCTCCATAAAGTAATGTACGATGGACATCAGCAACCATGCTAAAAAACATAACAAATCATATATGACAAAGTATTATTCAACAGATTTATTATCTCAATGCTCTGTACATTTGTTGATGAAGTTTCCGTTTACCTTCCAACATATCTCAAAGATTTTGCTGGTGCCCCGTCTGTGGGGAACTTGCATTTTTCTACATACTTTGTTGTCGGGCTATCCCAGTTCTTGGCGTTTCCTTCGTTAACCGAATAAATTTTACCTTTCTTCGGTATCTGTTGCATTGACAAAGACACGGGTTTTGGGTCAAGAAAGGGCAAAAGTAATCAAATCACTCTCAGAATGTAATTCAGTTAAAAGATCGTCTTGGACATGTTGAAGTATGACTACAGAGAGGAGAAGAGTTCACCTTAATATTTGGATGAGTCAATATGAACTCTCCAAGGGACGGGTCGAGAGTGAATCCATTGACTCCAGTTCCAGTGCTCAACACAAACTGAATGTTAATCCGAGAGCAGCAACTAAGAATTCAATACAGCTGTTTATCATGCACAGTGCAATAAGGAAATGTTTAATGCTTACCATGCAAGAGCTTCCATACATGCAGTAGCCTGCAGCTACCATATTCTTACCAGGCTGCAGCACATCATCTATCTTTGGTTTCCCTTCATCTTTGACCATGTAAATGCCAAATATCTACACAAACAAGAGCATCCTATTGATACCAGTAAAGCATATTATAATTGAAGATAAATTTAACCAGTTGAGGTAGGAAACTATATCTAGATATGAATCATACAGTTCCAATGGAAACACCACAATCGATGTTAGACGATCCATCCAATGGGTCAAACATAACACAGTACCTACATATCCAGGATTAAAATGGTAAAAACTTGATTGATCAAAGAGGGATTTCAGTAAAATGTTGTAGAATATATCAAAACTTTAAGAGAAGTAGAACACACTTTCCACGCCTAGAAGGCTCGACAAACGTTGCCTCTTCATCCTCTTCCGAAACAAGGACACACTGCAAGTGCATTTCCAATTTTTGTAAGCACAATCTGTTAACTAGTAAATGTCCATTTTACCTCATCGAGAGACTTACAGTTCGGCCACTGCTGATCAATGCCTTGATGAAAACTTCATTCGATAGCACATCCAGTTTCTTCTGCTCTTCACCCTTTAGAGAAACAGATATTGCAATGAAGTACGTGTATATAGAATAGAAGTAGTATGTTTGACGATATGAATGAAACAGAAACCTGCCTGCACATTGGTGTCTCCTGCAAGCCCGATGAGTTTGGCCAAACCTGCCTGCAAGAAGCCCATACTTTTACAATACATGAATCAATCTTTTCAATTATTAATTTGTTCTCTTTAATTTCCAAACTTGATATTGTTAAAATCCAGAATCCCCATTTCCAGAAACCAACACAAATTTCAGAAGAAAATAACAATTTGATAAAAAACAAAAATTTTGCAAGATTAACAACAAAGGTCAGAATTGAATGGAAGCCGACGCCGACCTTGTTAACGGCAGAGCACACAAACTTGCAGCCAAGAACAATGTGATTGAGCAAGATGGTGAAGTCTCCGCGGGAAGCCGGGTGCTTTGACTGCTCGTTCAATACAAATCGTGTAATCGTCATCAAATCCGTCCGGTGGGCATCCCTCGCGTGATCCATCTTACCACCACCAGCACCGCCGCCAACCTATACGTATACAATGGAGAGAGAGAGTTCTTGACTTGAAGTTAGTCTATTGTTAGTATACATAAATTATCATAGCATGATATATCACTATATTAAATTATTTGAGAATTTCGGGTATTTGTATATATGTAGTGCGTGATCTGTGTAGGGATGCGAATTGGATAATGGACCGCGGTTCGAGGAAGATCAAACCAAGTGCTGAGTGAGTCAAGAAAGGAAATATTCTTATTAGCATTGTCCCAAATCCCAATGATAGCCCCCTTTCATTTTGTGAATTTATGTGGTCCAAATCATTCGGGGCTAGTCGAACTAAATGCTCTCAAAAAAGCTTATGGCTAGATATAATTAGGTTTGAGTAAACTATACAATTTGTTCCTGCATCTTGCATTAGGTGCTTCAAATGAGGGCATTGACGAGATTATTATACTTGTTGTAAAAAAGGTTTGAATCAATAATGTTGGATAAAAATCCTTGTACAGTGAGCTCAAGAAAATAGATTCTTCACTTAACTATTATAAAAAAAAAATGGGTTACAAAAATTAATATACAGTAAAATATAAATAGATTTTAAACAATATATAGAATATATTTGCAGGTCTAACAATAATATTACAGAAACAGGAATGGAAGGATTAGGTTTAAAGAGTCAGATCCATAGAGAAAGAGCCCACGGCCATAAAAACTGACAAACCTCTCACAGTTGCTCAAAATCCAAACAACAACCAGATACTCAGGCTAAACAAACCCATTTGAAACCACAAAGGTTTCTTATACAGAAAAAGATTCACGAAGAACGTTTCAAAAGAAAAAGGATAAGAAAAAATAATTTCTTAATATATTACTTAAAAAACCAGAAGCCATAGAAAGACTTTTATAAAGGTACAACATTTAAGACGGAAGGAGAGAGAGGCAGTGGAGAAGATTTTCCAAGGCCATGAGAACCGATGAGATGATAAGTCAGAGAATAAGCCAGAGAGAAGGCTATGAAAAAAATGAGGGGGCATAATGAATTAAGGTTACAATTAGGGGGTATAAGTATAAAACAAATCAGGTGCGGTAAGTGGGCCGGGTCGGTGAGCTAGGTGTTGCGAGTGGATTGAGCCATCAAATGGGTTGAGGGGGTTCAGTAGGCTTGAGCCATCCAAGTAAGAGGCATGACAACATTTGACTTGGGTTTACCAAAGAGTCATGAACAATTTTTCTAAATATTCTTCACTTTGGACCAGGACCTAAAGGAGAGAACCAGGCTCAAGGCCGAGTCTCTCCTTCATCATTGCCAGGACGTTTGGATTGTTACTACAATACAAAGGAAGACACTTGCACATATATAGGTTAGTATAGAATATAGAGAATAATGGAGATTATCCTAAGTTCAAGATTCTACGACAAGTTTTGAACTTCTTTATGGTTAAGCATTTAGTTCCCATATCTGTACGATTGGATTCAGGCCTTATCTTTTCTAAGTTAATGAATTTTTTTCCAACAATATCTCTAATAAAGTGATATCTAACATCAACTGTTTAGTTCTATCATGAAAGACAAGATTTTTATAGAGTTGAATATCAAATTGAATGTCAGAAAATACTGTAACTTTTTCTTTTAGAAAACCTATTTCCTTTAGTAGACTTTTAAGCCAAATTGCTTCTTTAAAAGGTTCAGTTGTGCAATATATTTTGCTTCAATAGTAAATAAAGCAACAATATGCTAGAGTTGAGATTTCCAATTTATGCAAGACCACATAATGTAAACACATAACATATTGTTGATTTCCTATTGTCTCTGTTATTTGCATAATTAGAATCTACATATCCTACTAAATTAACACCGTTATCACATTTTGAAAATTTTATTATTGTATTCATATAACCATTCAAGTACCTAAGTAACCATTTAAGAGCATCTCAATGAGAAAGCCCAACATTTGACATACATCTATTTAGGCTGAGTTGACTTGAGTCATCCAAGTAAGAGCCTTGACAACATTTGGACTTGGGTTTATCAAAGGATCATGAGCCATTTTCTCAATAAATAATACATGTTAGAGATGCTGGGATTGATTCCAAATTTCCAACGAAAGCACTTTTATTGGTCAAATGAAATAATAATATACAAGTCTAGAGATCGATGCAGATAATTATAGTAAAACATTAAAAGTACTTAAATTTAATTTGGTAAGTATTTATAACTTATAACTAATGTAGGAAATATATGTGGAGTTTTACGGATGTTGCCATGTGTATCTAATTAAAGATCTTGATTTGTCAGGATTTTGTGTCAGGTTAACTGACCCATACCAACCCAATTTGAAAACCTGCAATCCTCCTAAAAATCAAATTCTCACTTCTTGTACCTCAAAAAGTCCCAAATGGGCCTTCCAAAGAGGGCCTAGGACTAGCTTGGCTTCCCGAGTACTTTTGACTTTACATTTTTTTGGGCCTTTTTCCCTTATTTGGATTTCTAGATTTTTTTGAGTCAGTCCATTTTTATGAGCATAATTAATACATATATATAATTAAATTTTTTATTTATTTAATGATTGAAATTAAGTAAAAAAAATTATTATTGATTTATTAATTAAATTTGGACTTTGAACTCAAATCAAATCTAACAATTCCGAAATGAGATTATAAATATAAATTTACAATTTAAAAAATTAAAAAAAGAGTGCGAACTATAAGAAATTGAGTGAGGGGTGTCATACTTTATTTCTAAAAAAATACATGAGGATAAATTGCTTATATATATATATAGATATGTCATTCATTTACAATAATATAGGGTTTAGATTTCATTAAACCCATTCATTTATTTATTTGGTCATTTTTCATCTTTTATTGTACTTTTGAAACTCCAGTCATATTAAATTATAAATTTAAATTATTTAACAGTTAAGAGGAGTACATAAAAATTAAAAGAAAAAGAAAAACAACTTGAATTGACATTTGAAAATAATTTGTGTTTAAGAAGAAATAAGAATTCATATTACCTACATTTAAATTGAATTTTCAAGGAAAACACGGACAAAAATTTAATTTCATTCATTATATAAGAAATTGTCTAATCCACGCGGATGACTTAACTAAAAACTTTCAATTAAATCATATATTTATATTTTTTTCTTCCAAAATATAAAATAGTCTTATTCAATAAAATTTTACAGATAATTTTGGGGAGAGCCTTATCATGTTTACTACAAGAAATTGCAGTTTGATAACAATTAAGTTTGGATAGAGTGACAACTAATGTTGCCTTGAGGACTAATAGTACAATTTAGTTTAAATCCTATATTTATCCACCTGAGTTAATACCAATTATTTACCACACACAAGAAAAAAATAACCATCATATTTCATTTATAAAAAATACAAAATTAGATAACAAATAAATGAAAAATCCCACGTGCCCTATGCACACAATAATTTAATTTATTTTTTACATAGTAAGTCACATCAAAATAGTTACCAAAAATCAAAATTATTGCTCAAATTTCAATTAAGATGACAGTAATGATGATTCCAATAATCAGATGCAGGCATTACTCCAAGAAAATCCACCCCCCCCCCCCGGTTTTGGGTTTCCTGCCAAAATATCCCAAGTTAACTACCCAGCCACTTATTTTACTCTCTTGACCTCACTATAAGCCGAGACCTAACTTTGCACTTCAAGGGTTCAGTTGTCATTTCATAAAAAGCGCAACATGACGAAAGCTGTATAATGCTCCATCGTCCTACCTGGAAAATTTCCGTTACTATTTTCAATTTTTAAAACCCTAGTATTTTTCTTGATTCGACAAATTCTTTCTGGATATATATAGGGTGAATTGATTTTTCTTTTTTGCGCGTTTGTGATTGTTCTGAGTGAGGATTTCTTCTTGGCATTTATACGGCCGTATACAGCTGTATAGAAGACTCGAGTTGGAATCTTGTATGGAAACCCTAATTGTTGTATTAAAGCTCGATTCTTGGGTTTATTAGTCAAATTTGAAGCTGTTAATTTTCAGATTTGAGATTGAATATTCGCTTGATCTGTATCAATGGCGAATCAAGAAGATGAGGATTTGAAGATGGCGTTGAGGCAGAGCATGCAGCAGCACGAATCGCCGGAGCCAAAGAGGAGTAAACCCAGGGAGAATTCCGGCGCGGGAGGGGGGGCGCCGCAGCCGGAGGAGTCTCCGGAGGTTAGGAGCCGCCGCATACAGCGGGAATTAATGGCTGCCGCTGCTGCCGCAACAGCGGCCGAGAATGTGGAGAGTGGGAGGGATGTGAGAATAGAGAAGCAAATGACGGAGGTTAAAAGTGCTGCAGTGAAGAATGTGGAGGGTGTGAAGGATGTGAAAATTGGGGGTTTAGAAGGTGACAGCAAAGGTAAAGGTGTCAATCTGGAGAAAGTTGAGGGTAGAAGTAGCATTTCTGGCACCTCCATATCGGTCTTGGAGGCTGAGAAGCTCTTCTTTATGATTTTTGGGAATCGAGTTAGTAAGGATGTACTTGCACAATGGAGCAATCAGGGTATTAGGTAAACTTGTTTCAGTGCCAAGGTCCTTGATATAATAATTGTTAACATAGTAGGTTGTTATTACGGAATGAACTGTGTTCAATTTTTTTGAACCAAATGTTATAGTCCAGTAAAGGAATAAGGAAATAATTGGCCAGCTAGTTCACTTAGCTAATGCTTTGAATTCTTTTCCTTGCATCAAATACCATTATTCTCTCAGATAAATGATAATCTTAATGCCTAGGCTTTCTCACACTACCTATCATCCTGGTAGGTGGTACTATATGTTTTCAGCACGTGTGATGACCATCCAGACCAAAAACTAATTTTTCGTGTTGTAAACTTATCTCAGACCACCAAAGTTATGCGATTCTGCACCTCCGCTGTGACTGTCTTATACCAAAAGTTAATCATTGTTTTACATCCAGACGTTTTCATCTAGTTAATGCTCCACTCATCAACTAATATATGTGTTTTACCTTGATATCTGGCTGTAGCTGAATATGAAAAACTATAGCATAACTTTTTACAAACCTCCTTTGTAAGTTGGTAAAGTGTTCCTCTAGCAGTCTTTACACTATTAACTTGTTTAGAATTATCTTCTCTCAATATGGTAGTGCCATTTGGAATTCATAGGTCTAACACAAGTTTATTCAGTAAGCTGTTAATGTTAATGAGATTGTAGAAAATGCGGTGACTTATTAGCTAGCTTCTGAATTACTTTTGCCCCTAATAGAAATTGAACTGGTTATGACTTGTTAGTTATCTGATACATCTCGAACCATCTTTGTATGCTTAACTGCTGTGTTTATTGATCTAGTTATCTAGAAAATCTGTGTTATAATGCTTTTTTTCGTTTTTAAGAAGTGAGCCTTTTTGTTCATCATAAGTTGCTGTTAATGAAATTTACATGTGCATGCCTCTATTGCGGTGTCCTAATGGATTCTAATTATCTGTAGAATCAATATTTGGTGACTACTATCTAAAATTAGTACCATCTATGGTCATTGGTAAATAATGAGTTTATCTTCTAGTACTCTCTAAAATCAACTCTCCTTGCAGGTTTAGTACTGATGTGGAGACATCTATGGGGTTAGTGCAACATGAAGGTGGGCCCTGTGGCGTGTTAGCAGCAATACAAGTAATGATTTTATTTCTAATTTTACTTCCTAGACAAACTTAACACCACAAAATAATACCGGATAGTAGTTGTTTGTTGTATAAGTCAGCGGTTCTCGTTCTTTCTTATTTTCCGAGTAAGTTTAATCATACCCAAGGGGCTTTTAGTTATTCACGAGAGAGAGTTTTGTCATGATGCAATCTCATTGTAAATTTGCTTGGCCAAATCATGCGGCGTTGTTTCGCGGTCCGTCCACATAAGATTTGAGATCAACTATCACGATAACGTTGGGTGGCTGGAGACTTTTATGTTACTCAATTAATTCATGAAATCAATATAGCACCTTAGGATCTCATAAGTTCTTATGATTTCCCTTTACAAATTGACCTTTCAAGTTTCTTGTTGTATGGACTGCTTCCTCAGTCATCTTTTGATCATAGTTCCTCCGTGGATCACTCCCTATGATGTTTCAGGCTTAGCATCAGTTTTATATTCACCGGGGTGCAAACAAGCTGTGGCAAAATATGTCGTTGACTCATTGGTTTTTCAAGCATTGCTTGATTCTTTTAAGTGGGTGTCAGATTGGATTGACTTTGTCATGATATCTTACTATCCAACTTTAAGCATGCTTTAGTTAGGCTAAAGACAGGACGAACTCAAGTCTGCTTACACATGATTAAACATAAAATGGCTGATATAAGTCAGAGCATATATATTTTTGGAAGAGAGCACGGTTAGCTAATTCTAAGTATTGGAAAGGCTTTGTCAAATTGATTAGGGTGACTCCCGCAAGCAATGTACTTCACATATTCAGAAAAAAATAAGAAGATAACTTGTGTGTCATCTCTAAAAATAGTAATTAAAATTTGCAAGTTAGTCCGGCTTCATGTTACTGAGTAATTATACTATAATGGGCTACGGGTTCTGCTAGAGGTTTCTTGAGTTATTAACCCTTATTTAGAGTTTCTTTCTTGAATTCTTTTCTCCATGGTTGCTTTTTGCATAAAAAGATGGAAGTTTGGGCAGAACATACACATGACCGTAACTGCATAACATAACTAGTGAATTAAAATTTGAGAGCAAAACTTCTTTTCCTGGTTGTTTATCTTGACAAGGTACTATTGGAAAATGAAGTTGGTAGTCCGTATCTAGTATTTGCAAGTTAACATGTTAAGAGTTTTCCTTGTCCAAATATCGGAAGAATTTGGGCAAAAGTGTTGCATATTCCTTGTACTAAAGTCTTGTATGTTTAAAACCTAAGAGATATCCTAATATAGAATACTTCCAAACCGAAGCGCTTTTTGTACTTAAAGGAAACCTTTCGCTCAATGGTGGGAAAGAAGCTAAGTTGATCTCTATTTTGATTGTTATAAACAGCTGGCGCACACATTTATGACGAAAAGGCAGGTGGTTGTCAGTCAAATTTATGAGTTTCTTGTATGTTTCCCTTATAATAACTTGGTAGAAGGACTATTTTTGGATTTGGTAACCTTCACGCAATGAACTAAATAGGTGGCAATACGGACCAAATTAAGATCATGAAGAGGGTATGTTTGGGATTCATGGATCACAACAATCAGATTGACCAAATTACCTTCGGGAAATGCTGAAAGAAATACCATGTAATGAACGGTTGGATTCTTAGATCAAATAATTACGCGTTGTAATCCTCAATTGGGTGAATATGCAGATAAAGCAAAACATTCGCCAGAGAGAAATTGGAAGAGGAATTTTAAAATAGAGTGGAAGGAGTGAAGCACGAAAAAGAGTCTTTACTATGAGGGGTTCACTAGACTGAATATTATCCTAAGGTTACCTATATAGATTGCAGAAAGCTGCAGAAACTTGCAGGTTTGCTTTTTCTTTTTCTTTTCTTT
>NC_026147.1:23979407-23990270 GCF_000512975.1 Sesamum indicum | reverse complement strand
GGGGGGGGGGGGATGGGGGCGGGGTCGGGGGGGGTGGTTGTCCAGTTAGTTTGTCAAAAATTTGTAACTTTCCATTTTGGCTTTGTTTGCATGAGAACATGGTAAAACTTTCCTATTTCATCTTTTCATGTAGCGCATATATTTTTTCATGCTGTGTTCCTACCCCCTAACGTTATCTTTTTGCTATGCAGGCTTATGTACTCAAGTATCTTCTGTTTTCTCCAGAAGAATCCAGTAGTATTGCACCAAACATGTCATCAAGTTTGTCTATCAGAAGAGTGACCAATAATGAATCTGTTGGAGATATTTTCTCGTTTTCAGAAGGAAAAAAATCAAGGTCATTCATCTTTCTATACCATTTCTTAAAGCTGTTATACATGGTCCTACCTTGCTATCATTTGCTGAGTGAGAACTTAAAGATAGGTTAAAAAAGGAGGAAATTATGTGTTGCTCTTGGGTTGTAGCCCACAGATCCAGCATTTTCTGGAAGGAATTTGCTTGAATTTTCCCAACTGTTATCTGTGTCTATTGCATTAATTGCATGTTTGCCCATTGTACTAAGATTATTAAATCGTTGTTCCGTCGTTAACACTTAGAGAAAATGGTTCCCTTTTGTTGCTGGAAATGGAAAATTAGATAAAGCGTGTAGGGTTTATTACATTCTCGATGAAGATTCTAGATCTATGTCTGACTTTCTCTTCTATGAAAGCACTTGGAAAAAGTAGCCTGGTTCATGTGGATAGGATGCAGTGTTTAATATTTACCTGTTTCGAATTGATTGATTATTGCATTACTTTGCGCATCAAACTAATGAACACCTGAGACTTCCCGCCCGACCCTTGCTGAGGGGACGTACATTCTACTTCCTTCTGGGGTTCCAAGTGGTTAAGGGTGTTAACGGCTTCTCTCCTTTCAGTCGAGCCTCTCCTCTATTCAATTTGATTCTATAGAAACAGAGAGTCATCCCTGATTGTCCCATTTTACATTACACCATTACACTGTCTAATTGCCGAATCTTTACTTGGTAAGTTTTGAGGAAACAGAGAAGAGAGAGGAGGCAAATGTGAAGAAAGAATCTAACAGCAAAAGGAGAAGTTTTTTATTCTGAGCATGGTTCATGCTGGTATTTTTGAATTTCTGTTTGCCCTCAGTGGCAGTATGGTTGGCTTGCTTTTACCTTCGAATTCTTTTCAGTGATGTATGAGACCGTTGAACATTTGCAAAAGAATACCTAGAATGTTGGTTATGTTGTTTATCATGCTGCTAATCTCTAAATGTTGTTTCATAAATGAAGATGGCTTTAGGTTTAAATATTGTTGTGGCTTCTGATAGAAGAAAAATCATATTGTTTTAAATTTCAATCAGATAAAATAATATATGCTTTGCATAAAACTGAACTGCTCCCTCTACACTCACAAGTTGGATATGGACTAGCACATCCCATAAACTTTGTTGAACCACCACTATCTCGAAGTATTTTTTTGTTACCCGGAAAGTACTGATAAATTGCTTTTTGGATTTTGGTTCACTTCATTTGGTGGTTGGTAGTTTCTTTTTGTAGTTAAATTAAACTATTGCTGCTTTCGAACAGAGCCTTGGTAAGGAGTATGACTGAGATACTCTTTTTATGCGGACGTAATGAAAGAGCAGTACTAGCATCTTTGAATGTTCTGGATGGTGTTTCTATGGAGCGCGTGAATGGTTCGGAGGATGAGGTGAGTTTTTTAAGTTTTTTGCTCCATTTTTTGCTCCACTTTTATGCCATTCTAGTTGGTTTTCCAGTTGTAACTGGAACCTGGACTGCATTAACCTTCATTAATGCTCCATGTGAAATTCTGGTCTAATATGGTAATTTATCTCCGGTGATGGTGAGAAATGTAATAGAGAGTGCAATTGCGGTGACTCTCTTACCTATCCAGTTATTGAGTTCTCACAATTGTCTGGATCTTTTATTGCAGGTCATTGCTAAAGTACTAGGAGGTCTTTCTGTTGAATCTGGGTCTGACTTGCAGAAGGTTCTGAGAGTTGATACCTGCACTTCGCGGTCGAGTGCACTTCAGAAGCTTGAATCTATGCTTCCTATATTCCGAAGTCGTATGGGAGCATTGCTTTTCCTAATATCCGCCTTGTTGTCCCGAGGACTGGTATGTCATCTTGTCCTGTTACATCTTCTTTGTTGTCTCAATGTAACTAGGGTTTTGTTTCTCTCCATTTTCATCGTTTTCTTTTTTCTTTCTGAGATACCATTCTAGCCAAGAAAAGCAATTGTGCCTTCATTGATTTTTTATTGGATGCCTTTACTCCCTGTGCCAAAATTATCCCAATTGGCTCATGGATGAACTGAAGGGTTCTGGGTATCATGTATGCTGAACTGTACAAATTTTTGGAATGAACCGTTATGTGCTTCTATGTGCATTGGGTTTCACGGTATAGTTGTAGATATTTCATCGCCCTTTTTGATTTTTCTATCATGCCTGATTCTCCAGGACAATGTTCAAGAGGACAGGGATGATCCAAGTCAACCATTAGTGACTGCTCCCTTTGGACATGCATCACAGGTATTTATGGATGATAAAAAAAAAATCGTTTTATGCTTGATTATAATGGTTTCGCTTTGTCGCTTACTGAGGTTAGTTACAATGTTTATTTTGCCAAATAGGAAATTGTGAACCTATTACTCTCTGGGAGTTCTGTTGCTAACGTGTTCGACGGGAAGATGGACTTGGGCGGTGGCATGTTTGTAAAGGGCATCTCGACAACTGTGGAAGTTGGATTCCTCACTCTTTTAGAGTCCCTTAACTTTTGTAAGGTTGGCCAGTATCTTAAATGTCCAAGATGGCCCATATGGGTGGTTGGAAGTGAATCCCATTATACAGTTTTATTTGCTCTTGACCCAAAAGTCCAGGAGGAGAATGAACTGGAAAATAGAGAGACTCAAATACGAAGAGCTTTTGATGCCCAAGATCAAAGTGGAGGTGGTGGTTTCATCAGTGTTGAAGGCTTCCATCAAGTTATCAAGGAAACCAACATTAACCTTCCGTCAGAGAAGGTTGCCCATCTTTGTAGTACAGGTTTTATTGTATGGAGTGAATTTTGGCAGGTTCTCCTGGATTTAGACAAAAGTTTAGGAGGCTTGAAGGATTCAACTGGATTGATGGGAAAGAAGGTGTTTGATCTTTACCATTTTAACGGCATTGCAAAATCAGTTGCCAATGGCAGCCATGGATTTGGAAATGAAAATCCAATACAGCGACCTAGACTAACAAAGTTGAGGGTTTCAGTTCCCCCGAGGTGGACACCTGAGGAATTCATGGCCGATATCCCAGTGAGCTCAGGCTTAGGTACAAATCAATCTGGTGGAGTGGAGAACTCAAGCGAAGTATCTAAACCTCAACCTGCTCAACATGCGCCCTTGGTTGATTGCATCAGAACACGTTGGCCTCGTTCTGTTTGCAATTGGGAAGGGGACGCACCTAGCATTGTCTGATCGCTTTTTGATTTCCCATAATGGTTGGGTGTGAATTCTTGTATCATTGACGGGGTAAGAGATGGCTCTCTGGCAGTTTTGGGTTAGAGCTTCCCATGAGTGAAAAGTGTTGAATCTGATTGCTACTATTCATGAGAGATGCAAAACTACAATTTTTCAACTGTGCTGTGACATTTAGAGTTTAATGTGATTTGGTGTTTGTCCAATTGTCGGGGGGAAAAAGGACATATGTGAATTTTATTACTCTAACTTTCGAGTTAAGAATTATAGAGTACATACCTTTGGTGTTGGTGGGTATTGATTAGGAAGGTGTTATGAGAAAGTGGGCACATCAACACATCTTAGAGGTCAGTGTTTGTTGTTGTAAGTTAGAGCCCTTTCTCGGTCCAGTATTGTTGACCAAACAACTTTCTTCTTGTCTTAGTACACCTATTTGTTAAAGTTTTCAATGGATGTCGTCAATTGTTATAGCAAGTATCTTTGCCTTGTATTTTTACTACTTTTTCTGAATCACTTGAGATAATCACATCACAGTGGCACTTTATTAGTCTTTTGAAAGCTATGAATCCCATTTTGCAGCAACGGTATTGGTTTTCAATAAGATAGGTCAAGCATCTTTCATTAATTATTAGGCATAACGTGATCTGCAATCTCACGTAAGGAACCAGTAACATACTGGATGTGAAGTAGTGCGATCAAAACAATTTTTCGAAAATCAAATTCCATTTCATAAATAATAGTTGAAAAGCTATTTAAAAGTGAGTAAAATATTATGGCACGGAGGTGCATACACTTCAACCAGAGGTCCAGAACGTTAAAAGAAACGAAAAAATGAAGCAGATGTTACTCTTGCCAGACCAACGAGGGCAGGGACCTTACAGAATTACTCCATGAGCTCATTACCGCAATCCGACCCAAACTACGTCCCAACTTGAACTGGTACAAGAGACACAACTGCTGCTGCTGTCCCAAATTACTTCAAAAGGAAAAGAAATGAACATTAGTTCCTCATGAAATGAGGTATATGAAGTAGACGTACCTGCACACCATCTTTTGTGATTCAAACAACCCTCATCTTTAAGAAAATAAAATTTAGCCAAACAAATTGGAATCCTATCAGTCAATTCTACATTACTCACCAGAGATCATACGGTATAAACTGTTTTTATACATCCTCCTCACACCTTCAGACAAACAACACTCTGGTTTTTCTTTTTTCCTTAAGGTAAAAGTCGTTTTTGTCGTTCTACTTCACTCACCCAAACACAAACACAAAAGGGATGCAAACCATACGATCAGCAGCTTAGAAGCACTTCTCGTGAATGAGTGCGGGACCAGATTCATCATACTCTCCCTGTAAGATCCACATCTGCGCAATCTAAAAAATCTGAGCATGCGTGGCAAAGCATAATATTTGTAATACTGTGACTAAAACATGTACAACCATATGCATCAATATAGCCAGCATATGCTGCATTCATAAGACAGGACCTATTTTGGCACACTTTTGGATTTTTTTAGAGCTTATTGAAAGTTTTGGAAGCACAAATAAGCAGCACCTGCTGGAAAGTACCGAGGGATGCTAGAATAGATCCTCCAATCCAGACAGTGTACTTCCTATATGGTGGTGCGACCACGTTAATCTTCATGCTTCTCGGAGCAAGATCTGTTATTTCGTTCCTCATACGATCAACAATACCAGGGAACAAGGTTGAGCCACCACTGAGCACAATGTTTCTATAGAGCTCCTTCGTAATATCCTCATCACACTTCATGATGGAGGTGTAGGTTGTTTCGTGAATGCCTGCAGCTCCCATTCCAATCAATGATGGTTGGAACAACACTTCCGGACAGCGGAACCTCTCAGCACCTATGGTGATTACTTGTCCATCAGGCAGCCCGTAACTCTTCTCTGCTGCAGAGCTGTTCCTTGCAGTCTCCAGTTCCTGCTCGAAGTCCAGTGCAACGTATGCAAGCTTCTCCTTCACGTCACGAACAATCTCCTGTTCTAGATTGGTGTTGAACATGTAGCCTCTATCAGTCAGCATCTTAATGAGATAATCCGTGAGATCACGACCAGCAAGATCCAACCGCATAATAGCATGGGTTAATGCATTCCCCTCATAAACAGGAACAGCGTTACAGACCCCATCACCACAATCGAGCACTACCCCTGTTCGAGAAAAACTAATTTTGAATAACTCATCAAATTAGGGTGAGTCAGAATGTTATTTCGTTTACAGATCCACCAAGCGCATACCAGTCGTGCGCCCACTACCATACAGTGCAAGGACGGCCGGCGAGGTGATATACATAGCTGGAACGTTGAAGGTCTCAAACATAATTTCAGTCATCTTCTCTCTGTTAGCCTTGGGGTTGAGAGGTGCCTCTGTGAGCAGAACAGTGTAATCTTCAGGATCAACACTGAGCTCATTGTAGAATGTATGGTGCCAAATCTTCTCCATGTCATCCCAGTTGCTGACAACACCATGTTCAATTGGGTACTTCAAGGTCAGGATATCACTTTTCGATTGAGCTTCGTCCCCAACGTAAGCATCCTTCTGCCCCAACCCCACCATGACCCCTGCTGTATGTCGAGGATGACCCACGATAGTAGGGAAGACTGCTCGTGGGACATCATCACCACCAAATCCAGCCTGTAGAATGGGAATCACACATTTAGATATATTCCAAATTAAAGGACAATACAAGAAAACAAGGTTTCTTACAAATAATCAAAAGCCTCACCTTAATCGATCCAGTGCCGTTATCAATAACAAGGGATGGAATATCATCTCCCTCCGCCATCTCAACTAATTAAGCTCTGTAAAACAAAGAACACGACTGATCACTGATACATAACATTTACAAGATGATACAGAAGCAATCATCACAAAACAAAGAATCCTTCACCAAATGCACTTGTAGATATAAGTTAAATGTGTTTTCCCCGCAGCTCCACCACCACTCAACTCTTTCTTCGTCAACGAAATTGAACAAACAAATAAATAATGGAACCATATGTTTGCAGGAAAACTTATTTCGTTATATTGTTATTTATTTAAGCTTTTGAATTTTTATTGAATAGAGAAAGCTTTAGAAATAATTTTTTAAAAATTCAAATTCATTAAACTAATTTTTTTTATTTATAAAGTACTTATAAAGTAGTTCTTAATTTATAAAATACCTTATATTATTACTTAATTAAGTTTTTAAATAATATAATTATTTTATAGAGATAATAAGGATTAGGTGGTTACTACTATGGAGTAGTTGTAATAACTAATAATGAGAAAGCACGTGGATACTTGTGTTCATGCAGAGGAGTGGGACGCAATTCTATACTAGTGTTAGTGCAGAGGAGTGGGATGCAGCCACTGAAGAATCTGACATGATGAATGCCAAGATGTTCACTTGAAATGTCAACGTACAGATACAACAGCTATTTGTTTTGGTGTATAATTAATCATGCTTAAAGACAGGCTGTTGATCATGCATTCAGCTACATTTATTTATGTCTTCTGATTGATATTTCAATTGTAGTAAGATCATGTGAGGAGAAATATCACTCCCCATATGGCTTACAACCTTGAATCCCTTGTCCAAATCCTAGACCACATTCTGCACTCCCATCCTCACCATCCTTGGACTCTTGATCCTAACAAGAGACCACAAATCGAAACCCTCTTACACAAGTCACTTTTCTTGAAAGATTTTTCCGCTACTTCTTTTTCAGCAGTAGCTGGTAGTTATGGAAAACAAAGTTTGGAGAGTCGAATCAGAGATGCATCACATGATGCAGAAGACATTCTTGAGTCCCACCTCGTGGAGCAAATTCTTTCATGTCAAGGAGACGAGAGCTTCGTTTTCTCTCCTCCGGATTTGGATCGAGTAATTAGAGAACTTGATTCTGCAAAGGAAGAGATGATGATGATGATGACCATGAGCAGCAGTCCGCCAGCGGATAGTTCCTCACCAGCTCTCTCATCAAGCCAAGATCCCAATCCAAAGGACATCATTGTGGGAGTTGGTGAAGACTTGATTCAGTTGATGGATCGGCTCGTTGGGCAACCATCTAAAGCACTCCAGGTCATCCCAATTGTGGGCATGGGAGGTATTGGTAAGACTACTTTAGCCCGACATCTTTATGATGATCCATCTGTTATTTCCCACTTTGACACTCATGCATGGGCTACAATATCACAAGACTATAACCGGGGAAAAGTGCAAGATGTTCTTACAAGCCTTCTTGGTTGTGTGATTGGAAAACCCAATGCTGAAATGCTTGAGAGAGCAGGTGCTGACTTAGGTTTGCATCTGTATCAAGCCTTGATAGGTCGGAGATATCTGATCGTTTTAGATGATATGTGGGATATCAAGCCTTGGGATGATATAAGAAGGTTCTTTCCAAATAAAGAAAATGGAAGTCGGATCATTGTCACTACTAGGGAATCAAGTGTAGCTGATTACACTGCCTCAGGGAGCTCGCATCACCAAGTGAATCTCTTGAAAGATGATGAAAGTTGGAATCTTCTTCGCCAAAAGGTGTTTGCACCACAAGAAACATGCTCCCCGGAATTGGAAAAGATCGGGAGAAGAATTGCCAAAGGTTGCAGAGGGCTCCCTCTTGCAATCCATGTGATTTGTGGAATTTTGTCTCAAGCAAAGAGAAGCCAGGATTTATGGGAGCAAGTTTCAGATAATGTTAGCTCAACCATAGCTGACAAGGGTGAACAATTCACCAATATATTATCTTTGAGTTACAATCATTTGCCTGACCATCTCAAGTCGTGTTTCCTTTACATGGGCGCTTTTCCAGAGGATTATGCGATTCGTTCCTCCACACTCATCAATTTATTGGTAGCAGAGGGACTCGTGCGACCAATTTCAGATAAAAGCTTGGAAGAGGCTGCGGAGATGTATCTAAAGGCTCTGGTGGATAGAAATCTCATCTTTGTCTACAGAAAAGGGACTAATGGGAATGTGAAAAGCTACAGCATACATGATCTCTTGAGGGATCTATGTGTGAGGAAAGTTCACGAAGAGAAGTTTCTTTTCGTTGATGGATGGGCACCCGATGATCTCGCAAGAAACACAGCATGTTTGCGTCGTGTGTCCTCTCGTGGACGTTTCAGCACTAAATATATATCAAGGGAACAAATTAGGCTTGCCCGTTCTTTTCTCTTGTTTGGTTACATGGGACAGAGCCTAGCATCTGCTGGGGTTTATGAATTGAGATTGTTGAGGGTATTGGATATATTGCGGATAATGTTCAAGGAGTTCCCTGAGGAAGTACTACAACTAATCAACTTAAGGTACCTTGCTCTAACCATAGGCAGATGTTTACCTTCTTCAATATCTAGACTCCGCAATTTACAAACCATACTTGTTGTACGTGGTGGATCACTCCGTATCGTGGGAGCAATTATGGTAATGCCTGGAATATTAGATATGTCACAGCTAAGACACATAAGGCTCAAGGGACAAAGGACTTATATCAAGTATCATGGTGAAGACAGGAACCTCTTTGTTGTCCTAGATAAGCTTCAAACTCTGTCTCCTATAGCAGTCTCTGATTTCACTGATAGGCACATTGAAACACTCCCACACTTGGAGAAATTAGGAATCTTTTGGGATGAAGAAGTTGATCATGTAAGAGATGTATCCCATCTTCATAAACTCCACACACTCAAATGTAGATCCTCTAAGTACAACAGATACAACATCTTGTCTAACATCATACTCCCGCCTTCCATCAAGAAGTTGACTCTGAAAGGTTGTCGTATTCGGGATCATGAACTGAATGAAATCGGTAAGTTGCCGAATCTGGAAATCCTCAAACTCCAATATTGTTACTTCGAAAGCGGAAACTGGGAGGGCGAAGATGGTGAGTTTTGCCGGCTGCAGTTTTTGTTAATGAAGGGGTTGAAACTGGTAAACTGGACAGCCGACGACACCCATTTCCCAAGACTTGAGGAGTTGGTTATCCAGTATTGCTTTGAGCTCAAGGAAATCCCTCTTGCTATAGGAGATATTCCAACACTCAAAGTAATGGAGGTGCTGCGATGCGGGGATTCAGCAAAGGCTTCTGCCAGAGAAATAATGGAAGCACAAGTTGACAATGGGAATGATGAACTTCAAGTTCGTATCTTGGAATAATTTTACTAAACATCTCATCTTCTATTTCAATTGTTCATTGTCTGTCTCAGACATCTCTGTATTTCCATCTTTCTACAAAGTGTGTGTTTTAATTTTCGATGGATGTCGTTTGTTGTTATTGGATGTATCTCTGCTTCTATTTTCACCACCTTCTTCTGAATCATGTGAGATATTGATCATTCAAGATATCAATTTGATGCATTATTAATTATATGATCCTTCCATGTATATAATCAACAGTTTAATTGTGAATATATAATTATTCAAGAGAGGGTGGCATTGAGCAGTCGTAAGTCCACAATTGGTGAACGGAACCCCTGAAATATCTTTTATCTTAGACTGCCCCATTTCTTGTTATAATTGAATATTCAAGTCAGAATAGAATAGAGATTGAATGACATCGTAAAGTTATACAACTCTATAAGATTGGTCAAATAAAATGTCTGGTACTGAACCTCTACCTCTAATCATAACAGAAATTTTTGCTTTGAATTTCACAAGCATTGACAATTACATGAGGCCGATGACTTTTTCCCACTTAAAATTAATCACTAGTTTTCATATTCCACACGCAAATTTCATGCTCCCATTACTATAGATCTGTCTTTGTATTAATATCGTCCACACCTCAAAGTTCATCAAGTGCTGAAAACTTTGAATCATAGAAGAAAGAATTAAATCTACAGTTCTAACAATTCAGCCATCATGTTCTTGAATTTCATACTTCTCCTTTTGTTTTCCTTCTCTTGTTTCCCTTGCATGCATAGTTCCATAATTCGTAACAATGAGACGGATCATGAGGCCTTACTCGCCTTCAAGTCCGCGACCAATGACCCTTTACACTCTTTAGAGTCCTGGAATTCGTCCATCCATTTCTGCCGATGGAAGGGCATAACATGCGGCAGTCGACACGAAAGAGTCATTGGATTGAACCTGGTAAATCAAAACCTGACAGGTTTCATCTCTCCTCACATTGGAAATCTCAGTTTCCTCAGGTTCTTGTCCCTGGACAATAATAGCTATTCCGGGAACCTTCCCCGTGAACTTGGCTTGCTTAAAAGACTCCAATCTCTCTCTGTCAGCTATAACTTGATCTGGGGTCAAATCCCTGCCAGCTTATCTAATTGCACCAAGCTTTTGTCCATCATTATTTCATACAACAAATTAGCTGGACCGCTGCCACCAGAGCTTGGATCATTGTCGAGGCTTGAGTTAAT
>NC_026147.1:23971300-23979203 GCF_000512975.1 Sesamum indicum | reverse complement strand
CTCAGTGGCAGCATTCCTTCTACATTCGGAAACTTATCGTCCCTTATGAGATTATATGGGGGCTCCAATGATCTTACAGGCGAAATCCCTGATTCATTAGGCCGGCTTAAGAAATTGGAACTTCTAGCATTTGGTGAAAACAGGCTGACAGGTTTCGTCCCTCCTACTATTTTCAATCTCTCTTACATTAACACTTTCGACCTGGCAGCTAACCAGCTGGAAGGTACTCTTCCTTCTTACTTAGCCACTACTTTGCCAAATCTTCAAATCTTCAGTGTGGGTATAAACTTGTTTAGTGGAACCATTCCTGATTCATTATCCAACGCAACAAATTTAGTATATCTACACGTTGGTTACAACAGATTCTCAGGGAAAGTGCCCAGTTTAGTTAAGTTAAATAAGCTTGGTGTTTTAGCACTTTCAGGGAATCTACTTGGAAAGGGAGAATCAGACGACTTGAGTTTCATCTCATCTTTAGTCAATGCTACCAGTTTACAAAGTTTGGGGCTGGATGACAACAATTTTGGAGGGCAGTTGCCTGTTTCATTTTGGAACCTATCTACTACCCTTTCGAGGTTATTTCTGACCAGAAATCAAATTACTGGTACCATTCCATCTGAAATAGGAAACTTCGTCAACCTGCAAGATCTTAGGGTGAATGATAACAGATTCAGAGGCATGATCCCCTATAGTATTGGGAATCTTCGAAATCTTCAATTTTTAGACTTTTCTCACAACAGATTCTCAAGCAATATCCCTTCTTCTATTGGAAATTTAAGTCTTTTGCTTTATATGTATCTTTCTGAGAACAGTCTTAGCAGTGGCATGCCGTCAAGTTTGGGGGATTGTCAAAATTTATTGGAACTGAATCTCTCTCAAAATTCTTTAACTGGTCTGGTACCGCGAGAGGTTTCAAGCATTCCTTCCTTGAGAACTGTTGATCTTTCTCAAAACCAGCTGAATGGTACTCTTCCTGTGGAAATTGGGAGTCTTAAGAATCTGGAGTATTTCAATGTTTCTGGGAACAACTTTGTGGGTGAAATTCCTAGTACTCTTGGAGGTTGTGTGAGGCTGGAGTTCTTAGACATGGAAGGAAATTCCTTGCAAGGGAACATTCCCTCAAGTTTCAGTACTTTGAGGGGACTTCAAGTTTTAGACCTTTCTAGCAACAAACTCGATGGTCAAGTTCCAAGCTTCTTGGGGGAATTTAACTTGCTGGCCCTGAACCTGTCTTTCAATGATTTTGAAGGTGCCTTACCGGAAGACGGCATATTCAAGAATGCAAGTCTGATTTCAGTATCTGGGAACCCGAAACTCTGTGGGGGTATACCTGAACTAAAACTCTCAAAATGCAGCCTTAAACAGCACAAGAAATCCAGCTTGAGTTTGAACTTAAAGATTGTGATCTCCACATTTGGTGTGATACTAGGAATAAGTATGACTCTCGGTGTTCTCATCTTCTGCTTTCTGAAGAGAGGAAAAAAGGAACCTCCCTCAAATCCCTTTGGCGGATCACTGCTGAATGTATCTTATCAAAGTCTTCTCCAGGCCACAGGTGGATTCTCCCGGGACAGTTTATTAGGTGTTGGTAGTTATGGATCAGTGTACAAAGGAACCCTTGAAGAAAAACTTGTTGCAGTGAAAGTATTGAATCTTTCACAACGTGGAGCTCTAAAAAGCTTCATGGCCGAATGTGAGGCCTTAAGAAACATCAGGCATCGGAATCTTGTCAAGGTACTCACAGCATGCTCCGGTGTTGATCTTAATGGCAATGATTTCAAGGCCTTGGTTTACGAGTTCATGCCTAACGGAAGTCTCTATGACTGGTTGCATCCACAGTTGGACGAAGATCTTACACGAGGGGAAATTAGGTACTTAAACCTAGTTCAGAGGCTAAACATAGCCATTGATATTGCCTGCGCAGTTGAGTATCTTCATCTGCGAAGTGGAACCCCAATCGTTCATTGTGATCTCAAGCCAAGCAATGTTCTTCTAGATGATGAATTTGTAGGGCGTGTCGGTGATTTCGGATTAGCAAGATTCCTTTCTAAAGCTACTGACAGTTTTTCAAAGCATCAAACAAGTTCTAGTCTTGTTAGAGGAACTATTGGGTACACTGCTCCAGGTGTTCAGCAAACATATCCCTCTCTTTCTTTTGGTGGTATTGTGATGTTTCATGGTAGGTCCATATGTTAACTTGACAATATGTGTTTTGCAGAATACGGAACAGGAAGTGAACCATCGACATTAGGTGATGTATACAGCTTTGGGATCCTACTGTTGGAGATGTTCACTGGTAAAAGGCCAACTGGTGCATTATTCAAAGATGGATTTGGACTTCATAGCTTTGTTCAAAATTCTTTGCCTGACAGAGTCTCATACATTGTTGACCCCAAACTTCTCCATGAGAGAGAAACAGGAACGGAGCCAACGACAAACGGCCTTCAACATTACAGCTCCATATCCATAGGAAATCACAAATATGAGAAGTGCCTAGTTAAGGTTCTTAGTGTTGGAGTTGCTTGCTCAGCCAACTCGGCCAAGGAAAGAATGAACATTGCTGAGGTTGTTAACGAACTGAAATCCAGCAGAGATGCTCTTCTAAGAAATGCAAACCATGGAGATGAGATGGACTGTTTATGAATAGAGTAGAAAAATACACTAAAGAAATCTTGTTTTGCTGTGGTGTTCCTACAAGAAATTAAAATAGCAGCAAAATAAGAGCTCGGCTTCTTCATACATTGCCATTACTTTGTTCCTGTTGGAACACATAATTATGAGCAAATTAAGAATAATTTCAGCAGTCTCAGTGCATTTTATACAGACCTCAAATGAAATGATGCTGAATCTGTTTCTATCCAAGCACATTAAACTCAATGAGTGAATGTATGGCACCGTTTATTACAGCAACGTCGCATACATCTATTCAAATATTACACAATGAGTAACCAAAACAAGGGGGCTGGTTCCAGAAATCAAGTTACATGAAAGACTAAGCACAAGAGTGGACCTTCGAGCCTTTGGAAGGTTGGAAAAATGCTCTTGTACTAGGCCCTTATTGAGAAGGGAATATAAATTATGAGAAAACTAATTTATGTTTCTTTTGGGAACACATAACACAACTTATCCAAAGAATAAATGAAAACTTTGCTGAACAATGTAAATGTGCACGTTCGCAGCTTTTTTTATCTACACATAATCACCCCCAACCTTCTTCCAATTACCTTTATGTTGCTTGTGCTCATTGGTGACCGAGATGCCACCAGAGGATCACCACCCCGAGATTAATCATTCTTGCAATTCCCGAGCAAATTTTCCACATAAAACCTGAAACCACCAAAACTCTTATCCTTTGAATCTAATCACAATCCAACCCGCATACTTCTAGTACGATCCCGTCCCTTGACAAAAATGGGTTGATGCGGACCCACAATAATGAGAATATAGAGGCAAGAAGAATTGACCATACAACAATGATGGTGGGAAGTCGATCTTGTTTTCCCATGAAACCTTTGAGGAAGGGGTATAAATGGACGATGACCCAAATGGCAAAGAACAACTTGCCAAAAAGAGGCCCCCAAGATTCGTACCCATTATTTATGGCATCAGAAATCCCAACTGCGACTCCAATAATGTTGATGATCATCAAAGTCATGGGAGGGATCAACAAAGATGTCCATTTAAAGAGGTAAAGCTCGGAAAACTCTCCATCGTCGGCTGCTTTGGAGGTAACAGTGAAGTTTGTGTTTACACCAGCCAATACCTTTAGAAGACCTTGAAATAGAGCAAAGAAGTGGGAAGATACGCCACCAATCACCCAAAACTGCTCGTTTCTCCACCAGTCATCAATTCCAACTCCTCCCCACTGCATCTCCAGGATACTTGTTGCAGCGATTGATATAAAGAGGCCCATGAAAACTATACTAGCATAGTTGCTGATCTGTTGACAACAAAAGTCTCCTGTTAGCCAAATTAACAATCTCCAGTTCTTCGTGTTTTTCAATGGATTAAAGGATCCATGTTTAAGGGCAACAAATACCCAGAAGTTATCAAGGAAATTCAGAAACCAGAGAACAAATCAAAATATCAGAAAGAGTTTAATTTGGGCCAACGGGCCAAGGGAGCTCACCTCAGGGACAATGAATTTCCCGGTCAGCAGGCAAACAGCTGGCAAGGTGCAATAGACAATCAACGGAAGTGAAGTCAGTGGATAGACAACTGAATTTATGTACGAAAATCTCTCCAGAGGTTTCAGACCGCACCCATATCCATACCAAATAGGACAGTGCCTACTCAATAAAATTTCAACCGATCCCAAGGCCCATCTAAGAACCTGGTGCAGACGATCAGAAAGATTGATAGGCGCTGATCCCTTGAATGCGGGTCTTCTGGGTATGCAGTAAACTGACCGCCAGCCATGGCAATGCATCTTAAAACCAGTTAAGATATCTTCAGTAACAGAACCGTAAATCCATCCGACCTGCCAATATAAAGTTGTTAGAGCTGTGCATAAATCCAAAACAAAGATCCAGAGAAATAATTTTCTATTAGGGGCTGCTTACTTCTTTCCCCCATTCTGTTTTATCTTCATAACCACAACTAATGACATGAATAGCTTCTTTCAAGAGTGATGCAGATGTTGCTCCCTGGGGAACACCACCGTCTTCTAAAAGTGTTGAAGCAATGAAAACTGGTGATTGCCCAAATTTTTTCTCAAACTTTATCTGGGGCATGAGGGATGATTTTTCACTGTCAATTCCTGCCAGCACATGAGGGAAAGGAACTAATGAAACATCATTCAAAAGAAAAGCATGTAGTGAAACAAAACTTAGAGAAGCACCAAACTAAAGATAATTGCTCCAGAATTGGAATCTATAGATATTTTAAAACATAATACTAATGCGAGTATGCCAATTTTTCTCTTTCTCCTACGGGAAAACAGGAGTTGTACAAGCAAAGACAAATAACCATGAAGTACTCATTTCATGTTACATTTTATTTGCAATTCAGTTACCTTTACATCTACTTAAATTAGATCTGAAATTTAGTATTGCTAACATTTTTGCACTTATTTTCTCACCTTCGATTCCTTCCTCAATATTTTCAAGAGCATGAATCTGGGTTGAAGCTTCCCTGCTCTTACTCTTTTTCTTATTTTCCTTTGATTTCCCTTTCTTGTTCTTCTTTCTCGAGCTGCAACAGCAGCAACACAATTTTGGCCAACAATTGCATGTTTTGCCAGGGGGTTTTGCCTTCTTGGGGGCATCATATCCGTACAGTGCTTGCCTCCTGAAGACACATCCAGTTCCCACATAAATTGGACCTTGGATTCCATCAAGCCCTTTCATATTTATCTGTGAGCAATTAAAATACTATTAGCATCTCTGAAGATCACTGATGAACCTATTTTTAAGACTAAAACATTCACAACTCATAATTTGATACCAAGAAGGAACTATACATACATCAAAAAAGACAACATTGCGATTTGAATATCTATCATGCCGATCAATTCCATCAAATCTTTGAGGAAATTGCACATAGCATATTTTCTTTCCAGCTTGGGGGTCCATCATGAAACACATAGCTTCTCTAAGAGCCTTGCTGTTATTTATGTAATGATCACAATCAACATTAAGTAGGTAAGGAGCATTTGAGATGACAGCTGACACCCGTATCTGGAATTAGGAAAACAAAAGCACAGTTCAGATAGCTGATTCTCTGCTAAAATAATCTCAAAAAACAAAAATAACAATGCAAGGGAGAGGGAAAGAAAAGTTACCAAAGCATTCATAGCACCAGCTTTTTTGTGATGTTCAAATCCAGGCCTCTTCTCACGAGAAACATATATAAGACGAGGCAACTCATTTCCTTCAATGTCCCGAACACCATTTTGACCCAAGAATACCTGTCCAGCAAAAGACAATTTATTAATGCAAATCTTCTGTGCCAATCTGCAGCATATCATCAAAGTGAATGCTCACTGACCTGGATCATTCCAGGATGGTCCCTGACATTATTTCCAGGCCACGGAGTTCCATCTTGCATGGTCCAACCGTCCTCAGGAACCTTTTGTGCCATAGCAACCAATCCATTTATTCGAACTTTAAATTCTTCATATTCTCTCTGCACAAGAGTAGTTATAGCAAGTAAGTTCCAGTCATCAAAGCTGAGACCCAAACTGAGCTTGCTCTCAGTAGGTCACCTGATTGCCAGTTCTTTAACACTCTAATAACTAGAAGTGAGCGCGGGTAGCCACAGGGAAAAGCATGAGTGCTTGAATTTTTGGTCTACTAACTAACACCTCCTAGACTGATGCCAAATAATGATATAGAAATGGAAAGTACTCAAATAGAAGAAGTGGAAAATATGGCACCTTCATTGCACGACGTTCCCTCACAAATGTTGGTTCTACTTTGTCTCTCAAATAGTCAACCTTTTGAGCAAAGTACCATTCAGGTGCCCGAGGCTCTATGCTAAATTTCTTGCAGAATGGGACCCATTTCCTGGCAAACTCGGATGTCTCAGAAAGAGCTTCAAAAGTAAGCATTGCAGCACCATCGTCAGAGACATAGCACGCGACCTTGTCGACTGGGTAATCCACGGCAAGTATAGAGAGAACAGTGTTTGCAGTAATAAGTGGAGGTTCCTTCAACGGATCCACTGTACTAACAAATATGTCCACAGCGGCTAGCTCAGACGGCTTTCCTTCTTTCTCGTACCTGGTGATCAGCATGCAGAAGCTCAGAGACAGAAATAGCAAGACAAATAATGGCAGATAGCATGGAACAGAAAAGGCATGAAGTGGAGTGGAAGATCTGAAGACAGACATAATGCGCATCTCAGCACTCGCTGAAGATACAGAAGCAGAATTACATACCTTAGTGAGAGTCTGTCTAGGTATGTTTCCCGCTCAATAGGGAACCACTTTGGGAACTGATCAAATATCCACGACACAGCAAACCATATCTCACATATAATTGATGTCAGCCATAATCCATACGCATCATTGACGGGGTGGAGAATTCTATAGTGGAAGAACAATCCAAGAACTGCCATCCGGAGTAGAATGATCATTCTGTAAGGGTTTATCTTGCTCGAAGGAATTGGCAGCTTCCTCGAAAGCGGTTGTCTGCCTTCATCCATCCTGTAAATAATGATAAAAGGAAATTTAATACATTAACACTGTAGATATGATCTCTTTGCAACCTCTTTACAAGATAAAGTGGTATTATACTTCTGTTGCTCCTTTACTTTGTCTATAACATGGTGTATGATATAAGGATAGACAAAAACAGCAGCAACTGTTTCATGTCTTCTTATTACAGTTTGAGCTGCATCCCATGTTCTAAACATCCAAAGTGTAAATCGCACGCACTGTACTCCAACAGTCCAACTTCATACTTTCTTCCATCCCATCCTCACCTCAAATTCTGAGCTTCCACAATCAGATTTAATATTTATGATAAAAATAGATCTGACAACAACTTTATCTCATAGAGGCTGATCCTTTATTCATTATAACTTGCTGCTGAATGTGATTTATTTGGACACTAGTACACCTTCAGAGGTCAGGAGACTTCATGCTAAGATTTACTCTAGACCTTGCTAAAAATTCAACTGTATCAGATAGCGATGCGTACAATAATATGGTCTTGCTCTAAAAAGTGTTGCCAGGAGCAGTTTAGCAGAGAAGTAAACAATTATCTTCTCAGTAGTGGAAACAAGAATCACACCAAGCCAATCAAATCTCTTATTAATTTAGTTAGCGTACTAGTCAATATTAAATGTATGACTTTAAAATTGGTTTGCGAGCAAGACTGCCTACAAAGTAGTAGTTGCAAAAGCTGAAAACCAGATTGGTGTTCGAAGAATTCAGAAATCAATAACAGTGAGGCCACCG
>NC_026147.1:23931465-23971290 GCF_000512975.1 Sesamum indicum | reverse complement strand
GAATATTAAAAAAGAAGCAGAACAAATGGACCTACTTAGGTAAATCAGGATCATCCAGCTCATCTCCATTAGCACCACCCTGATTGCCTTGATGCTTAACCACTTGAAGTTTATCATTTTGTTTTTTCTTCCATTCCTCCATTCTTTCCTTCCAGGCAACAGTACCATAACCATAAACAGCTAAGTCTTTCTTAGGATCCATTGGTCGTGGTGGTACTGCAAAGTCAGTTGATGCATTGAACTTCCAATTCAAAAATAACCAAACAACAAGATTGTCAACCCAGAAAAGAGAACTTACAAGTCATGCTGGAATCAGTAAATGGCATAGGATGGACGCGCTTTCCACGAGCCATAAAGGGAGGGATAATGAGAGCATGCTTGTCGGCAGAAATCGTGTCATCCTTCACCAAGATGCAGAATTTCTTTAGAGTTTTCATCAGAGACAGATATAACGAAGATCACAAGAAATTGAAACAGCATGTACCTCTTGACCATAAGTAAGGAGAGGAATTTCTGAGTTGATGGCAGTGGCATCCAGTTCCGAGGGAGTAGTGATTCCAGAAGCAGTACGGCCAATATTAAGCCTACCAGAGAGAGCCCCCTCAGCAATATGCTGGTGATCTCTCCTTTCATTGCCATTATAATCAAATTCATTCTCCAAATCATCAAATTCATCTTCATCTTCGTCTCCATCAACTCTGGGGCTCCCTGAAAGTTAATTCTCTCGTTAATTAAACTATTACCAAAAGGAATAGTCTCTGAGAGTCATAGAAGAAAGAGTAGAATAAATTGACAGGACGCGTCAGTTACCTTTTATGCGCTTGTATCTGGTTTTGCACTGAGGACAAGCTTGATTTCCCTCCCTCCTCTCATATTCATAGCATGGTCTACAAACAGGGAATGCACATTCATTGCAAGCAACAAAAGGCTCCCCATCTACAGTAAATTCAATCTCATCTCCACAAATCTGACAGATCTGTCCAGTCAACTCTTTCACAGAAGTCACCTGCCGACAGAGAAGAATCAATTGTGTATGAGCGAGAATCAGATCAAGAAATTACTAGATTTCCAAACAATTGAACTAAAAATATATCAATAAAATAATCAGCAAGCTCACAGATTCAAAAAAATAGTAAAAAAGAAAACTTCACCAGGTAAGAAAACAAAGCAATAACAATGCAAGTGACAAGAAACTTGACTGGCTCTGAAATCTAGAAAGTTGAAAAGGGGCCAAAAGGAACTAAGAGTTGAGCATTAAGTTCGACCGAGATAAAGTAATTTGAAAGAATAGCGAGCAGATGAAAATAATTTCTCTTATCAAACTGCAAAAGAGTTGAAAACAAAAATTGACTAGATCCCCTAAACCACCAGAAGAATCTGAGATTCTGGGCCAAAATAGCATCCAACGTCAAGAAATCAATGAAAAAAAAATCCAGACTTGCACCCCTGAAAATACTTGAATGAAAAATTAGCCATAGCGCACTTAAAAAAGAAGGATAATTCATGCAACCTAGCAATGAGCAAAGGATTTGAGAGATTAGAATGCAGTAAACACTGAAAAAAAAGACAATATCTTGTAAGCACAGCACTTACTCTTCCAATCTCATCAGCATTGATGAGTACAAACTCATTTCTGTTGTGTGAACCAGCAACAAGCCTCCCTTTAGTATCCATCTCAAGAAACTGAAAGAACCCCTCAAAAGCCCACCTTCCACTCTCCCACACAGCTTAACAATCACTGAGAAGAGAGAGCAAGAAGAAAGAACATGTTTTTGGGGCAACACCCATCAAAGAAAGAAAGAGAGAAATGAAGGGAAGGGCTTCTGTTTTATTCTCCTTCCTCTCCTCTTAAAACACAAAAACCCTTGGCATTCAACAATCAACTGAAAACGACAGATTAACAGACGCCAGGAAAAACACAACACAACAGGATTAACACATTCAGTGAACCGAAATGTGGGTTTTATTATTTAAACAGAGAGAGGGGATTCTTTGCTTGAGAGAAACCCCTGTTGGTGAGAAAGGGTCTCCCTCTTTTAGAAGTATTTTTGTTGTGTGTAGTGAGGTGTGGATCAGAGAATCAAATGGTTGAAGAAGGGAAGGGTCCAGGATCCCCACAAAGACAAACCAGATTTAAGAAAAACTAGAAAAGAAATAGAAATATGTGCGTGAGTGTGAGTAGCAGTAGTTAAGCGCGTAGTGATGGTGCACAAGGGAGGGACATTACATTACATAAAATAGATTTCTGATCCAAAGACTTGTTTTTTAAGATGAAGAAGGTGGTGCCTGCTCCTGCTTCACATTCCATTCTCCCCCGCCACTCATTTAATCTATTTCATGCTAATTTACCTTCAAATTTTATGGAATTTAAATATTTTTCCTTAAAAAACTTATCAATACTCTTTTAATTTTAACAATTTTAAAATATCCCTTAGATTTCATTTATTTTGTGGATTAAAATATCCTTGTAGAATACCAATTATAATTTTATTTATTTTTTTAAAAAAATTATATACTAAATAGATAATTATTTCATAATTTTTTATATATGTCCATCCACTTTATCGGATTCTTTTACGATTTTTTTAAATACAAAAATTGACAATTCTAGACTTCCATCCAAAAATTATATAATTTTATCAAACATCATAGGATTTTTGTAATTTTTTAAATAACAAAAAAAATTAATAATTATGCCACATTTCAAAAGACTTAATTGTAATTTACTCTATATTGTAAATAATACAAAATTTATCCCAAAAAATATATATTAAGAATAATTACATTTACACCCCTAATTTATGGTGTATTTACACAAATCACCATCTTTTGTATAATTATAAAAACTACCCATGACAGTCAAAAACTAGTGGTAATTTGTGTAATGATGCTAACACTTTCAGGAGGTGTGTGTTTAATTTTTCAAAAAAGTAAGGATAGTTTGTATTAAGTGCTAATATATTTTGATGAGTGTATGTGTAAACAGACCATAGATCAAGAGGGTGTAAATGTAACTATCTCAAAATATTATGGACTTTTTTTTTTGTGGGTTGTTTCCATAGAGTAATCATACCAATAGTATGTGGTTTATTGTAATATTTTTACGGTACGTGAGATGTAATTATACAAAATATATTGATTTGAAACGTCATTAAAAAAACCCTCGCGTGGTGGTGGAAGGCCAACTCCGGCGCCACCACGGTGGTGCTTGGGTTTGGGACGAAGGGTATATAATTTGTTTTATTCTTTTTTTTTTTTGTGTGTGTGTCTTTTAGTGGTGTAAAACCATTTATGATGAGGAAAAAAAACAATTATATCACCTTCTTCACATTTATGTGAATTTGTTTTCTTGTTTATGAGTTAATAGGAAAAAATTGGTTGAAGGTTGGATGATGTTGACGTTTGTTGTGGTTGTTTGGTTATTTTCTTTCACTATGTTGAATTGTCTTTTTTAACTTAAATTTTAAAATAAGACACGATAAAAAGAATATATATATATATAGATTCATTTATTTGGAATATATATTCATATGTATAGAAAAAAAAGTTTTTGTATCAGATATTTGTAAATTCTGTATTTACATAATACATGTGAGATTACTATAATAGATCGATAAATCACGATAATTAGAATCCTATAATACGTAAAGAAATTTTTATATAATCTCATATACGTGTAGGAAAATTTTAACATAATATTTTCAAAATATTATTCGAAATTATGATAAAAATTTTGATAATATTGCTAAAAGTAAAGGGAAAAGGTTGAAACCAAATCATTAACCAAAAAGAAGAAAATTGAAAATTCACTTTAAATTAAATGCAAATAAATGGATAGGAATGAAACGGAAGAATGTCTTTTGACCAACCACCCAAGTGCAAACAAATAGGAAAAGGCAAATTTTCCTAAACACAAGAACTAAAAAAGAACACTATTCCTCTTTTTCTTTGTTGCAAGGACAAAGATATTCCTCTATTATTACCTTTAGATTTTTCTTATCAAAATATTTTTTTTTTGTTTGCCTCTTTTTTACCTATCCTTTTAAGTATATTTCTTATGAGAAATTCTAACGCGAATCGGGTCCGTATGTTAATTCAAGAAAAAGTGATCAAACAGTTGTTGTGCGATTAATTTAGTTCAAACAAACTTAGTTTTGGTAAGAATTTTTTTGTTTCTTACTAATCTTGGCTCTTATCACATTGTTTAAATATTATTTCCCAAAATGGGTGGGCGTCCATTTTGGTTTAATCATAATTAATTAACATACTTATTTGGAGTAGTTTCCTCTTAATTAAGTGCCAATCCACTTGAGTAGTTCCAATAATTGTGAAACAGTGGAAATTACAAAACAGTGGACACGAAGTCAGAAGCGGTTCGGCCCACCATGTTCAAATCAAACTGGCACTGCCACACCCACTGCCAACCTCACCAAATTGCTTCGAGGATCAGTTAGTCACTTAGCCCCCACAAACGTGCACTTCTGTTTTCACCCATCCACTTGCCCAAATCCTATTCATCAACCTTTTGTTTCCTTTATTGTCTTGATGAATATAACGTTAGAATTCAATGACATTTATGTATTCACGACTGTAAAAAGTAGATTTGTATGTAAAATTTTGAACTATTAATGATGTACAATATATGATTTATACGAAGCAGTATGATTGAGGTGTGGCCGTCGCGTATGTTTGAAAAATTGCAGCAAGTGTAATAGATATGATGTGGGACAAATATTGTTGTTGCAATGGCTTCACCAACACATACTGCCAATGCCATGTGAAGGATGCAACAACACATACTGCCAATTGTTATTGCATAGGAGTAAATGTATTTTTCTTTTTAAATGTACTTTTTAAAATAGCATTTTTGTCTTACATCTTTTTAATTTTTGCAATTTCAGTCATTTGTTCATCATAGTTTACCTCCACTAGAAGAAGAGTGAAATCGGACGAAAAAATATTGAAATTGCAAATATTAAAAAGATGTATGACTAAAATACTATCTTATAAAGTTAAATTTGTGAAAACGCTGAAAGACCTAAATTACAAAACAAAAATACATTTAAGCCTGTTGCATAATTGTTGGGCATAAATACAGACATAATGAACTAATTTTGACGAAAGATCAATCATTAATGTAACTAAGTGTTTGATTAACTGATGAAAATATTACTTACCTTAATTACATTTAAATTTTCATCGAATTAAATATTTCTATAAATTTCGACAAGAACATACGAAAAATCAAGCGAAAGAAAGAAAAGGGAAATAAATGAAACGTTCATGAAATTATTATTATTATTATTATATATTTTCCTTATGGAAAAGGAGTGAACAAAATCAAGTAGACCCACATATCGATCTGCATGCTTCTTCGGCAGCTGCTCTCCACTTCACATTTAGTATGTGCTTCAGTGCGTGTGTTTCAGTGTGACTGTGCAGTGTAGCTGTAGGAACATCCCAACCTGTTACGCAGTACCTTACGGTTGGTTCGCCTAATAAATGACCATGAAATTCCAGTTCTGTAGGTTTACGGTGTCGTTTCAAAAGATCTAGAGACGGGATTCCGCATAATATTACATGGTATAAAGTATAAACGCGACACCGAAAACTTACCACAATAAATAGTGTATTTCCTTAAAATAAAATATACGAATGTCAACTCGTAAAAAATATATAATTTACTTTATAGACTGAAAAATATTGACCGCACAATATATAATTTAAATGGAAATATTTAATTAAGTGAGGCTCATCAATAATATAATTTCAACATTGTAATTACATTAAGGGCCCAAAAAAAATTCTTGAATTGACAAGATTGATATGTATAGAGATCTAATCCTTAAATATATAATTGAAAACGAACCCGACAAAAGATCCATCCATCATTAATAAATGTAACTTTAAAATGATTCTAAATGTTCGTTTTTTTTTTCAAGTAATAACTCACATAAAAGTGAGATTAGTACTCGTGAAATAAATATCTACGCATCTGATATGAATTTTTTATAGCAAAAATATTTAAATAAATGTGTTTATACAGTTCAATGGTGAGGAAAATATTAGTTCCACTTAAATTAATTAAATTGAAATAATTATGTAACGAATATATTGTATTTATTATATAATTAATATATAACTTAAAAGAATAATAAATTATATATATAATAAATATGATAATACTTGAGAATTTAATATCTTAATATGCACTACTCACATGCAAAATTCTATATTAGAACCTTTTTATAGAAATTAAATTCAAGACCTCTTATTGGTCTGATTCTCATATTATATATATTAAAAGATCATTTAATTTAAAATTTTAATTTATTAAAAAATAATAATTATTTAATAGTAATATCTTAATCATTTATAAAGTTATGAATCAAATGTAGGCCAACACATCATAGATCATTGTATCATCACATTTAAGAAACTTAGCGCTATTTTGGAGCATTGGATGCTTCCATCTCCGAATCAGCTGCATCTAATCATTCTGCTTTGCCAATGAGAAACACAGCACGTGGCGAACATCAAACGGTTCATTGATGGTATTATTATTATTAGGGTTAATTAAATCTTGTCATTCAAAATATGACTATTTTTACACTTTGAAATCTATTTTTTTTTTGTATCATTTTACCATATCAAGTTTACGAAATTTTACACTCTGTCATTTATAACTGTTTTTCATCAAGTTTTTTATTGAAAAACATCACATGCAGTACACATTTAATATTTAAGGTATATGTGATGTGATATTTTTCATATATACACAACGTGTGATTTTTTTTTTTTAAGAAAAAAATCAACAAAAAAACGGTCATACATAGCAAAATGCAAATTTGCCAAAAAAAAAAAAATAGATATCAAAATGTAAAAACGCATATAATTTAGATAACAAAATATAATTTATCATTATTATTATTAATGATATTAAGCTTAAAAGCATGGAAGATTTGTTGAGTAGTCAATTCAACCTCATTCCTGGAAAAAGTAGTATGGTATCTTAGTGATTAATACTTTGTAGTTAACTACACATAATCCATAATTAAGAGTCCCCAGTACGACACGTGGGGACATCATTGATTAATTCTGGTGAAGTTATAATCATTCATGTACCTACCATTTTTATGCGACTTGTGAAGCGTACGACTTACTAGTACGACTCACTTAATAGCAATAGCGTTTTAATGTATAACAATATGCTTCCCTCATTTTCAACATTTTCCAACCAACGATCATAATAGTAATAAAATGAATAATAATTATAATAATAAAATAGTAGTAATGACAATAAATTCCGGTTTAGAGCAATATATGAGCAAAATAAGTTTTTTTTTTTAAAATTATATGGTTCTGATGTTAAATTTACATGAAAGCATTTGCATAACTATCTTGTAGTATTTTGGTATAATTAATTGTGATAGAAGTATTTATTATAAAAATTGATATATATTTTATATTTTTATAAAAAGTAAATTTAAATATACATATCGCGCATATTACTAATATTAATCATTTACAATCTCTTAAAATTTGTTTGATTCAAGTGAAAGGAAAACGGAAGTGGAAGGGAGAGGGGAAGTGAAAGGGGGACGAGGGTGGGAAAAAATAATAATTTTTCCTCAAGTCGTTTCTTATGATAAAAGGGAAGTAAATCTCAAACACCTTCTCATATTTGGTACGAGGAAAACAGATTGAAAAGAAAAAACTGATTCTTGTAATTTTACTGAATAACGCTTCTCTTCATTTGTATTAGAAAATAAATAAATTAATATTATACAGATATAATTTTAGTATATAAAAAATTTAAGAATTTTATTAATAAAAATATTTATCAAATAAGAATAAGAATATTTTTTATTTATAAAAAAATTATCAAAATGAGAATTATTTATTTATTATAAATTGTTTAATTTAAATAAAATAAAAATTACTAATAATATTTTCAACTAAATAATTTGAATTCAAATATCAGTGGCTTTGTGGATACCAAAAAATACTTTGGATATTTATGAGTAATAGAGTAAATAAAAATAAAAAATATAATTTTTTTTATCTTTTTGGCTTTATACTTTTACTTTTCCGCGCAATTGTGGACATAAACAAAATTAAACTTTGGAGGGATTGTATATAAATCGAGTTTTAGTTTACCTCCATCTTTTACCTCACCAAACACCAAATTATCTCTTATAATTAGTGAGTTAAATTGTTTGAGTTTTATTTTTTTTTACAAACTCAAATTAACTAATAAATGAGTACAATAAATGCACAAAAAAATATTATGAAAGATTTTATTAATTTTGTGTAAAATTAAGTTATTAACTATTTATTCTTTTATATAAAAATAAATAATTAAATATTAATTTTTAACATATTTTCTTTAAGATTATGATAAAATATATTTATTTGTTTTTTTAAGTGCTTAACTTCTGGTTAAACATATATGTATATATATATATATTTATCAATTTATTTCGAGAAACATATATGAGTTCTCGGTTATATTATATTTATTGTATATCTATTATATATATATTAATTTATATTTTACTTTTAATGTAAATTCTTTATTTATTAAAAAATAATTAAAAAATAAGTTGGTGATGATTTAATATACAAATGATAAAATATATTGAAAATAATAAAAATTGTTCAAAACATGAGGGGCTTTTTTGTCCAAGCAAGAGGGTAAGTACTACATTTGTTAATTCAGGAGTATATGTTATATAACGAATAATTTAGGGGGACAAAGTGTATTTTACCCTTATAAATATTTTATCATTATTTATAAAATTAGAAATACCTCCTAATGTTAATAATTGTCTAACAAATATTCCCAACAATTGATTGCTAGAGGTATTTATTAGATGATTGTTAATTACAAGAGATGTTTATAACTTTTCAAACAGCGAAAATTATTTATAATTATGATACATTTAAACAAAATTCCTTGCAATTATTCATACATTTATATTACTTAAATAAAGATAATATAATATATATGAGTTGATATAATCCGAATTTTCATGCAACTTTTTAAAATCTTGTGCGCTAAGAGAGAGAGAGAGAGAGAGAGAAGGAGAAGGCTAATGATTGAGATAATGATTCATGAAAGTAATTAGAAGACAAAATAAAACCCAATTTGACAGCAAAGACTCTGAATGTACAGCATAATATGCTAAAGGAACATTGACGTATGCACAAGGACCCACCCACACTCCGCCACGTGCGAGCCGGGCGCTGCATTCACGCGCCTTTCTTACTGCTTCCGTCGGTGGAAAGACCCATAGAAAAAAGGAAAAACAAAAATAAAAAAGAGTAAGGAAAACTGGGCCCATAAGCCCAATAATGCCCCCGCCGACAGAAAAAAATCTTCCGGATCGACGGCGTCAGACCAGCCACGTGTCGACACGCGTGGACCTGCATTACAGCTAAGTGAACACACTATTAACTGAAGTTGGTCTGCAGCTTTCATGAGCTGTCAATCACCCAAACTGTTGATCTTTTTTTTCCTTTTATATATATATATATATTTAAACATTAATCTAATAAATAATAAATTAATATTTAAAGAAAGAATAATTATATTAAAAGTTGAATAAAAAAGAGTAATTATATAATATGATGATGAATTATGAAGATGGAAGAGATGAGAGGTAATAATTAAGGGAAGATGGGATGGGAATCCTCATAAAAATTGGTCAATGTTGAAGATGTATAATGGAAAGGGGTGGAGGACAAATTATGTGGGGGCAGCATGTTATGGTGTACCTGTACCTGCACCCGCACCCGCACCCCCTGCCGACACTCATTTCTTTCATGTCTATGTCTCACACTCCCCATCAAACAAAATTTGTTATTTTTTCCTAAAATACTTTCATTTCCACTTACCACTTTTTTTTTTTTTTTTTTCCTTATGCACATTTTCATTTATGTACAAATACTGATTATAAATAAAGAGTTGTGATGGGGTTTTAATTATTAAAAAATGAAATAGGGCTTCATTAAGGGTAAAAAAGACATTTCGTAAAGATTCGAGCATGGCAGGAATTCGTAAGGCCCAGATCGAGACACGTGGATACATCTACAGTGTTAAGTTAGACCCTATAAATATTTCAGATCTGGCTCAGTTGAGGCAATTGACATTTATTGTTTTGACTCTTTGATTTCAAATTGTATATTTCTATCTCAACCACAAACAAACTTGGGCATTAGTGGGTTTTCATCGGGGACGAACCCGACTAGACTGACGCACCTGTTTCATTCCTCAGGACCCATCACAGATTTGGGGAGATGATGTGGCCAGGTCAAACTCGTTGATCGAGTTCGCACATTCGAACCGGATCAAGTTGATATGGTTTATAAATTTTCAAATTTTTCATTTCAATCACCAGTTTCTAATTAATTAGATTCAACCAAACATTCGAAATAATTAACGCAAATTGCCTCCTCCACTATTTTGTAAAGTTTTGGTAACAAATCAGACTTAAATCAAGTCTAGTGTATATGACACACCAAAATTTGTGTGTAATTAATTTAAAATATTAAGATATAATTATTATAGTTTTAATTATATATTTTAGTTAAGTTCATAAAAAAATATTAGAAAAATTAGAGTTTGTGAGTAGTTATTGAGAGAAAAGTGGGAGAAAAAAATATGGAAGTTGAGATAAAAATGTAGGTTGAGAAAAAAGAAAAAAAAATGCTGAAATAATTAAAAAATAACAAACCAGAAAAGGAAAAGACACCAACAGGTGCTCTCTCTTAATAATATAATCAACAATTGTGTATATACATATTTTAAATAATATTTTTTTTTTAAATTTTATTTAATTTAAAAAATAGTCTATTAATTTGCTATTACCTTCAGGTAAAAAAGAGTTTAAAACTGCTAAAAATTGTGGCTGGGCTGCTGGGAGCCCAGGTCTTCACGGCCACAACGTGGAATTCTTACCACTAAACTACAGCCACAAGTTGTTACACAGGTTCTTCCTGTAGCTTGTAAACGATGAGTCAAATTCCAATGAGCGTGGTATAATGTGGCCACGCATGGTTTAAGGATTTGATTTAATCAGCATAATGAAAAAATGAGTGGAAATGAGGGTAGAGAATAAAAGGGCTGTTTGGCTGTGGTGGTGTTGGGGTTTTCTTTGTTAGATAACAAGTTTTGAACCTTGTGGAAGTTAAGGTAAGATGTTAACAATGATGAGTAGGTGCGGAAAACAAAGATCCCTTCTTCTCTCTCTGCCTCCTCGGGACTTGCTATTTTCTATCATTACTTATGTTACTACCTTCTTACGAAAAGAACACCCAACACCTCATGGGCTGCATGTGGTAAGTTTTTGAAGCATACATACAACACCACATTACTGCTTCTTCATAAATGTAAACCACCCATGTGCTTCTCCATTTCAATATTTTCATCATGTTTCCAATAATATAACCAACAAATATTATAAATTATTATTTTATATCATCATATAAAAATGGAAAGAATCTTTTGTTTGAGGGTTTTACCATCTCTTATCGCCTAACTTGAAAAATAAAACTGCTGCAGGCGTTTCTACGTTTTTTTTTTTTTTTTTTAATTTTGTTCTTGTCCTTATAGTTCCGAACTACGTAGAAAATAAATGATTTCTTGAAACTATATATGAGGATGAACTTTAGCAACTGCATTCGCTGCCCATTATGATTTTGTAAAAAGCTTTGAACTACCTCCGAACAATGAATATTAATGTTTCATGGCACGGGCTTGCTGATGCCGTTGATGAAAGTACAAATTCACATGAATAACCCTAGATTTTCCTCATGGCACTCACAAGTTTGTTTGACAATAAATACCGGTAGATTTTGATTTACACTAAAATTTGAATGGTTTCAACTCCAATCGGAGAGTCGTAATACCTACCAATGGGCCCAGATTAACCTATATTCCAGGCAAAGGCCCAGGAAGACGATCCTCCCAAGTAGTCGATCATTACATGTCCCAGCTTCTAGGACAAGGACGTACAATGTTTATATTCTAACCAGATTCCTTGAAAAATTCAATGAGTTGTGTAGTAGTTCTTTCTGCTGACAAACCAAAACAAATGGCTGATAACAGCCTACCATACCTTAAGCAGTGGATGCCCAGCAGAATGAGATTCATCCCTACTTCATCATTACATGCCCCAGCTTTCAATGGGATACATCCTTTCTCTACAACAGGCTCGGCAACATGCAGGTGGAGACCGGTTGAAGTTTCTGCAGACGCAAGCCAACTAAAATCAATTGGGTTCTGTATCAACCTCAAGAAATTGCTTTCGGAAGCAAGCATGCCCCAAACTTGTGATGTTTTGTTGGCAATGCAATTCGATATTTGCCTCTTTATTTCCTCTAACTGCATAAGATTTGGTCCAGAGGTATCTGTGAGACAACACCAGTTGCATTTCTGAGTTAAAAACGATGAGAATTCAATATGATTCGGCCCCGGGTTCAGGAATGAATCCCACAATGAGCTTCTAGCAAGACTCAGCAATGATTCTCCGGCATTTATCCAGAAATTTGCAACAGAAGCCACAAGGGCAGATTCAAACATGAAAAGATGATCCACTGCCCCGGCAAGCAACAAGGAATATGCAGCACTTGTCTTGTACATATTAAAGGCTTCAAGTTTCAGGCTCCCGGCCTCATAATTAAGAGCCAGCAAATCACTTGCTTGAACTTTATATGCAGAGGCCAGGGTGGTGTAAGCATCTAGAGAAAGATGATGAAAAGGATGCATCTTCAGTTTCGGAGGTGATTTTGCTTCCTTGGGTTCTAATAACTCGTCAAGTAACTGGCCATGAGATAGCAAGTGTTCAAGCTTCATGCAGCATGATTTTGGATCTCCATGTGATAAATAGTCATTTATTGCATCATCAAAATTTAGCGACAACTTCTCCATTTTATTGATCGTGGACTTTGGACTATCAGAATTCGCAGCAGATAGTGCCTACATGGCAATAGAACAGGGTAAGCATACATGTAGAATACCCAAAAAATGACATTGTATTCAACCAATTGTCTTCCAGTTATTAACACTCATTACCTGCAGAGCATAATCCACATAAGTTTTCGGCAATGCAACACAGCGCTGACAGCGACAACTAAACCTATACTTTAACCATAATTCTGCTTGTCTCATCTCCTGCATAACCAAGGCCAAGAAAAAAGTAACAAATGCTCGAACTGCCGGATAGCATGACTAGATAAGGCATCAGGAACTCATAAGTTGTAAAAGATCGAGAAAAAGAATATCACGAAAACTGAAATTTGCAAGAAAGTTCAATCATGATAAAACTACAGGGAAGAAACTTAGAGATATATTGAAAAATGCTGAACTACATAGAGCCTTCTTGAAATCACTGTAGGAGATCTATAAAACTGAAAGTTGCTTCCCATGCACTATCTGTTCACAAGCACTACTTAACCTTTCTTTCCTTATTCTTTTGTTCAATATTTGTCCTCAAGGGTCTTCATTCTGTGTCAAACAAATTCATAATCTTTCAATGGTGCCTTTAATGCACCCCCTTTAGAACTACACATAAGCAAGACACATACATAAATAATTTTCAGTTCTGTTCTGTAATGAAGCTAAATACAAGCAAAGAAATAAAAGGGAAGATGGAAAAAGAAAGGAAATGAAACAGAGAATCGACAACTTAACATATGTAATATCTAACCTTAGGCTGCAGCAAATCCGTATATGCAATTGTCACCTCTTCTCCTTTGTTAACAGCTTTTATACTCCGAACTATAATTCTTGGTCCATACAAATTTTGCTCTAATTACCCATGAAAGTAAAATTCACATCACTTCCAGAACTACGAAAAAGAGACTGAATTTTCCTCCACATTATCCATACAAGTACCTGAAAATGGGTGTTGGAAATCACCTTCCATCATCAAACAATTACCATTTCCAGGGTCAAGCATTTTTGCAGCCGACACAATCCTTAGACGTGGCTGCTCATTGTTTTCCAACCCCAGTGAGAACCGGTAACAAGCATTTGGTGAACAACTATGATTGATCCAAGAAATTGCTGTACCATAAACAGCAACGCCTGTGCTGCAGCCACTCTTATCCTGAACCTCTACAGCGTTAGTTAGCACTAGACACAACACCATTTCCTCCACTACGAATTCCTCCTGCTTCTCTACATTTCCATCCTCGTCGAGACACATTCTCCTCGCCTTCGCCATTAACTCTGCTCCCTCTCTTATCCTCTCCGAAACGCTTTCCGTACTTTCACATGAACCCTCGCGATTCTCACGATTTTCTTTCAGGTTGTCCTCTTCATAACTACCTCGAAATTGGTCCTTTCTATTTTCTCCAAATATCAATCTCTCGCGATTCGTCATCAAACCCGCAATTCTCTCCATAACGATGTCGTTGTGGCAACAACTCTTCATATTTTCACGTTGCTCCTCCTTATTCTCAAGATAATCATCTGGGCCTGCAACATTCTGATTTTGTTGAAAAGAGTAGTCTTTTTTCCCTCCAAGCAACAACCTTCGCTCACTGGTCGTGGAACCCGGAAAGCTGGGCAAAAAGCTGCATTCTTTGAGATGTTCCCGGAAAATGTAAAGAAGACGAAGAGAGAGGCGGAGGTCGGAAGAGTCATCCCACGTGGCGGGAGGTGATTGGAGGAACAGAGAGAGGAGATAGGGCTCGCCGGAGGAGAAATGGAGGGGAGAATCGATGGAAGAGCAGCGAGGGGAACAGTAGAGGGGAGTGGGAATGTTCTTAGGGACATGGCTAAGATTTTGAAGCGTAGTGGGGAAAAAGGGATGCGGCGGAAGAGTAGAAAAGCAGGCGGAGCAGTGGGAGCTGAGGGCGGAGTCGTTGAGAACGACGGCGAGTGGTGGGAGGGGCGGGGTGAGATCTTGGCCTATGGCTATGTCTTCCACCGCTCTCATCTCCATGTTTGGGCTTCTGATCAGGGATCAGAAGCAGATATATGGGCCTATATTCCCTTTATTTACTAACATAAATGGGCTGATTATCCCTTTGTAATTGGCCTTAGTGATTGGGCCTATAAATCGGCCCATTCCCAATTTTCAAATAATGGGTCCATAAGAGTTCTAATTACTTAGGCCACACCTCTAGAGTATCAAGAAATTAAAAAGACAGTTTTAGACATCATAAATATAACAATTCCATCACCTAGCTTTGAAATTGGGCTACTTTCTTTGCAGACTTGTCTTGTTAAACTTGGAAGCATCCTCTTTATCAAATACATTGGCTTAGGACAGGATGGTAACTTCAAAGCAACGTCTTCCCAATTCATAACTGAGTTTGGAGGGAAAGTTTTGTTCTAATGTTATATCACAACATGTGATGAACATTAAGAATACGGAAAGAAAATACACAAAAAGAAAAAGAAAAAGAAATGAAATGACATTATGGTCTCCTTGACGTTAATAAGGTATTGGTTGAGCCCAAAAGCAGCCAATGTAATCTTAACAAGCGTGTGAAAGCAACTTCATAGCATGATTGCATGTTACAAGAGTAAGAGTCTTCTTCATGCAATTCTTGATTAGTGGCAAATTGTTCTACATATATATGGTGTGATTCGTACACTTATTTGCATCTTCATATGAATTAAATAAAAGTTCAAAGTTCAAAGTGGAATTGAATTAATTTAGATACGAAATCATTTACGGTAGAAGATCCAGGACTTAACTTATTTTGCAAGCTAGTCACTCTTGCGTGGTAGTTCTACAATAATAATAAACAATTTTTGTAATTATGTTTAAGAAGAATTATTATGCAGATCTTTTTTGTTTCTGTTTTATATTTTGTTGTTACCAAATAAAAACTATATAGCATACAAATAAGGTATGAAGGTACCTCAAATTCAAGCACATAACTCCTTGCAATTTTAATTGACAGGTTAAGGAGAAGAATAAGGTTGCTTGTAGTATGAGATGATTGGCCTTTGAATCCAAGAATATATAATTGCACATGGACACTTCAACTTATTTAATCAAATTATACCTGTATTTTTCCTTTATTTTCTAATCTGATAGTTCAAGAAAGAGAGGCCACAGCCAGCCAGACCATGCTTCCATTAATGGCTGTATAAATCTTTGGCTTGTTCCTTGCATAAACCACTCCACACCCATACCCCATCAACGGCCTCTCATCAACCTGATCTGGTAGTTACTTATTAAAGAGTTGCTTTTGGCAGTTTCTTGGTTACTGAAGATAAGAACATCGCAATATGATTCTTCAAGGTATGATTCTCAAACTCCTACAACATTGTCTGTTCATTATTTGATCTGATCTTCAACTAAAATAACTTGGGACATATTTACTATAAAAAGGCAGGATGATGAGCTGCTTCAAGAGAAAGAAGAAAAGGATGGTTACAGGCAACAAAGGGGCTGTAGGCATAGCCAAAAGATGGAAGCTTCTCAGTGGAACAAACCAATGGGAAGGTCTGCTTGATCCACTAGACCTTGATCTTCGTCGTTACATAATTCACTATGGAGAAATGGCTCAAGCAGCGTACGACACTTTCAACTCCGAGAAGGCATCAAAGTATGCTGGAAGTAGTAGATATGCAAAGGAAAACCTCTTCTCTAAGGTTGGGATAGAGCAGGCCAATCCGTTCAAGTACCGTGTCACTAAGTACTTTTATGCGACATCATCAACTAAAGTCCCTGATGCGTTCATCTTGAAGTCATGGTCCAGGGAGGCGTGGAGTAGGGAATCAAACTGGATCGGGTACGTCGCTGTGGCTACGGATGAAGGGAAATCAGCATTAGGCCGGAGGGACATTTTGATCGCGTGGAGAGGGACTATTAGGACTCTTGAGTGGATGAATGATTTTGAATTTGCAACAGTTTCTGCACCAGAAATCTTTGGAGGAAATGATGAGCCTAATGTGCATCTTGGATGGTACTCCATTTACACTTCTGACGATCCGAGATCACCATTCAATAAGACCAGTGCTAGAAACCAGGTAAAGTATGCATTCCTAGCTTACATGCTATTGAAGTTAACAACTCCGATTAAACACTTGTAAATGTCTTCAAATTAGGTTCTTACTGAGGTGAGAAGACTGGTGGAAGAGTACAAGAATGAGGAAATCAGCATGACTGTAACCGGGCACAGCTTAGGCGCTGCAGTTTCTACACTAAACGCCATCGACATTGTCGTCAATGGATATAATAGGCCAAGAGACATGCCGGACAAAGCTTGTCCTGTCACGGCCTTCCTCTTTGCCAGCCCTCGTGTTGGAGACTATAAGTTCCGTAAATTTTTGTCAACTCTACAGAATCTTCATATTCTGCGTGTAACGAATGCCAGAGACATCGTCCCTACATACCCGTTTGTGAACTATGCAGAGGTCGGACAAGAGCTACCCATCGACACGGACAAGTCGAACTACTTAAAAAGTCCTGGGAATTTGAACAGTTGGCATAACTTGGAGGCTTATTTGCATGGCGTTGCAGGGACGCAAGGAAGCAGAGGGGGGTTCAAATTGGAAGTTAACAGGGATATTGCTCTGGTTAACAAGCATTTGGATGGGTTGAAAGATGAATATTGTGTTCCAGTTTCATGGTGGTGTGAGAAGCATAAAGGTATGGTGCAGCAAGAAGATGGTTCCTGGAAATTGATGGATCATGAGGATGATGATTTCTGATCCAAGAAGGCCCTTGCACCATACGCAACAGATAGTTCATTTGTATGTCAGAGTTGTTTCTTTTCCTGATATAGAAACTGCAGTTAATTTCCCTTGGTTGCATGCAATGGTGCTCTAGAAACATACAGAATATATAAATACTTATATTATGTTTCATCTAGAAAATATTACGTATTATTAAGTTCAGAATGTATGTGATTATACAAAGCTACTTCAACGTCTGCATGTCACAATAATTAAATGGTGTCTCAAATCTGAATATATTGAACAACCTAGGCAGAACGGGAAAAACCCAAGGACGAGGCTTTTCTAATGCGCAAAACTGAACCACGTCTGTCGATGTGTGGAAAAAGATGTCCAATGAACCAAAATCAACCATCGCTGGTCAGTGTAAAGGCTAGAAGAACAATAACAAGTGTAAAGAAAATGGTTGCACCGGAAAACAACCACATAAGCCTACTTCCTGGTTTCTGGCTAACTTGACTACTCAAGTCCACTTCATTTAGAAGTTGCCTCACTGCATCTATATCGGAATCCTTTGCTGCTTGCAGTAGTCTGCTCTGAATTTTGTCAAGTTTATCTAGTCGCCTATCTCTGGAAGCATCCTTGATTGGCCAGAAAAGACCTGTCATCTTCCACAGAAATATGCCCATGCAAATGGCTATAACACAATCCACCGTATAATGGTATCGTTCCCTGATTTCTCGTTGGGCGCTGTGCATCACAAACATCCATATAAGAGCTGAGCTATATCCTCCATAAGCTTCCTGTAACCATTTTCAAAACGGAAGTATCAAATGGGATTTGATCGTCATGTCCTAATGTTCATAGTCCAGGAAATTGCTAGTATGCAACGAAATTAAGTACCTAAAACATTTTTCTGCATACCTTCCATGCCATAGCAGTCAACACTGCAACAAACATATGGCCGCTGAAAAGTAAATCATTGCACCCGCCTCCAGCTTTTGTCAGCAGATTGTACCATGAGGAAGATCCCTTAGAAGCAGTAGGTCGTAAAAGATCAGCAAGAAAGTTCATCAATCCCCAGTGTGGTTGGAATTCGGTGCTGGAATCCCCTGCAACAGCTGAGGGAAAAAAACAGAATTGGGATTTTACAATATGTACATGTTTCTAGTTGATAGACTATGTGGAATCAGAATCAGAAAGAAATGATGAAGAGCATACCATATGCTATATCATATTTAATGACTAGTTTTATAGCATTAGAATTGTTTGAATATGGAACATAATACTTCTGAGCCCAGCGATGAGGGTATGGAGGCACTCGGAATCTCGTTGATGCACACCACGGACGCGGTGAGGGCAGAATTGTGGACACAAATGCTAATGCCCTAAGAAGCCGACCAATAGCCATTGTGAACATGTATCTTGCACCCAGGCCCAAACCCGGAGCTTCAACCGAGTTGAATAATACTGAGAACCCAAGCATTATAAACAACATCAAGAAATGATGCAATCCAATAATATGTGCTCTCAATAAATTGACCAGCGTTTGGGGCAATTTCTCATTCAACGCCAGCAGCAGCCACTGCCCAACGTCAGGAAGAGGCGGTGTATCACTGTACAACATTAGCAAACCCATTATACACCCAACAATCAGGATTCTTGTTCGCATGCAAAGCTGAAGTGGAGATAACTTGATCATTTCTGTCAATGTTAAATGTATTAGAGATTAGACAGCGGCAACATATTTCTTACTCCAACATTAAGAGACAATCATCACCTAAAATTCCCCATTATTCCAATGCAAGATAAATCTCAGTAAAGGCATAACAGAAAGACGGGGCACAGGTCAATGATGACTGGAGCACATATCTGTTAAAACATCTTTACTTATTCCACATGAGCTCCCCAATTCCTTTCAGCCCTCACTATAGAACACACGTAAATGTTTCTCGATTTAGATGGCATTCTCCATGTCCATTTAATACATTAGAACAGATGCCAAGAAACACAAAAGGAAATCTTAGTTTAGTAAACTATTTCACTTCGTTTCTATCTTCAGAGTAATAGAAACGAACCCTTAGTTGAAAAATGGAAGTTTTTACCATATGCGTACTTTCTATATAAAATAACAGCAAGACTGATTAAGCAAACTACTTAGCATAATAGAAAGCCCCAATTCAAACCTTAACAAATTATCTCCTCTGTTTCAAGAGCAACCATAACAGGACACTCTGTTAAATTAATGTCATTACTCTATTTACTGTCGCTTATTATCCTCTGAGAAGAAAACAAAGTTCAAACGTAAAACGCACAATATCTCGGATCATAATCAAACAACAGACCATTAATTACATCCCAAGAAATTCCAGATGCAAGCAATCAATACAATCCATAAAATCCAACACCATTCCTCTCAAACCAAACGTGAACCCTGATACAAAAATTCAAACTTTTATCGATATACATACGTACTTGTGCCAATCAAGACCGAGAACAGCGGTAGCAAAGCGAACGCAAATAGCTTCAAAGAGAAGTGCGGAGAGCATGAAGAGCAATGATAATATGAAGGGAATGGCGACAGGTAGCTCCAACGACCAGTGCCTGTAGAGTGGGACGCGAATTATAGTGGCGATCACGAGCCCCGCCCAGAGAGCTGGCTGCATCAGCTCGTGCCACACCGGTGATATGTGGCGGAGGTAGTCTATGCCCACGTACGCTATTGCGGCGAGCCCCAACCAGCCGGAACTATCACGGAGGTGGCGCTGCGGCAAACGCATTTTGTGATCCTCTGATTCTTTTCTTCTCTTTTTGCTATTTCCCATTTTTTGTGTAGAAAATCATATCATAGTGTTGATTTCTAATATATATCATTGCATATTCTATAGGATAACATTATATATATATATATATTGCATGATCAACCTTATAATAAGCACATGCCATGTATTGTGAAGCATCCAAATTCAGTAATTAGTATAATATTTTTTTTTTGAGAGCACTAATTACTATAATATTTAGGATAATTACATTTACATGCCCACGTGCGATCAGTTCACATTAAATAGTCGTTTTTTTATATAATTAAAGAATTCATTTCTGATATTTTTTTTTAGTGTATGTGTAATTTTTAAAGAAGTATGATGATTTATATAAATGATGTAGTATATTTTATAGGTGTATATATAATTATCTAAAAGGTAAAAGTAATTTGTATAAACAAATCATATATTGGGTGTCAATGTAATTATCTTTAATATTTACTACCTATACGTGGCACATTTGATGTATGCGCATAAAAAATATAAAATAATTAAATATTATTTATTAATTTATTTGTAAAAATAAATAATTTTGAAAGAGAAAATTTAGAGTAGGAGAAAGAGAAAAAAATATTAATTAAAAATAAATAACTATTTAAAAAAATTTATTTTACTACTTGTAGATAATGGGAGAAAAGTAGAAGTTAGTGGGTGAGAAAAAAAAAGAAAAAAGAAAAATAGCATACTAAAAAGAAGAGAGATACTAAAGAAGTGCTCTCACTTAATATATAGTATATATCGATTTCAAGTTTTGATTTAATGTACACCCTGAATTATGTAATCCAAAAGAAGGATTCTTTTTTGGAACATGTGGAAAAATGCAAAATGAAATAATATATATATATATATATATATAAAAGTAATTAGTTTCAAAAGAAATAGAGTTTCGCGGTGAATGCAAGAAATTTATCAATTAAATTGAGTGTATATTAGTTTTTGGAATATGTGAGTTTTAAGATGCTAATTTAGATCCATGGGCTGAAGATGCTTTGAAATTTAAGGAGGACCTGTAGCTTTTCCACACGATCTAATCAGAAATAATCAAGAATAAATTATTTGATTCACATCAGTATTGCACATTTTTACGTGCTGAAATTGAGATTGATACATCTATTGTGTCATTGATGGGATTTGTAATGGACCAAAATAAGTAAAAAAAATAAATAATTATTGTCTTGGGATTAGGTATAAGTCTCAATATTTTAGTCACGGGTGCGATCCACACTTGATTTTTTAGGTGCTATATAGGTAATTCTCTTGCATTAGGTGAGAAATCCTACTGAAGCTGAAACACATAGAAGGTCATAGGACGGCAGATGCTCCAAGGAAAACAGTAAATATTACAAAACTCTACCTCATGATTCTTAGTCAAAACCAAGATACTAATTTGTATCATTATGTTATTTATTTTGACAGAATAGTATAATATGTTTGAGCAGTTGAACCTGCTTCATTGTATTATGTATAATAGGGCAGAAGGGCTTGCTCTATTATAGCTTCTTTGGGAGGAGGAAATTCAGACAGAAAACACATCATGATGAGTTCTTCCCAACAATATCTAGTTTTTCTCATGTTACTTTTGTTTATTACAAGATGTGTTCTGCTCTGCACCACTGATCCAACAGATGGATTCATCAATGTCCCATTAACAGAGGACAATTTCGAAATCCAAAGGCCGTATGATGTGCCCCTGGAAGAACGATACAGTTATAAGAATGGTACTCGTCGGCTGTGGGTTTATGCCGATGACAAGCCCCATGATCCCAACAGCCACACACAGCCTCGTACTGAAATCCGGATACATGTAAGTTACTACTGCTTTCACATGTTTAGGTGTGTTTCAAAAGTAGTGATGATACTATAATTGGTATTATTGGTGTTTATTGTCCGTGTAGGGCCTGGATTACTCATCTGGCGTGTGGCAGTTTGAGGGGCATGCATTCGTCCCCAACGGGACGTCTGGTGCTACCATATTGCAAATTCACGGTGCGTCCCATGGAGCAACGACTATAATTCTGAGGATTTATGGTGGAGACATGAGATATTACAGTGGCCAAGTGATGGCAACTGATCTGTATGATAAGTGGTTCAGGATTAATCTGATACACGATGTTGATGGAGGGAACGTGACTGTTTTTCTTGATGGAGCACAGGTGTTTACAACAGGAGACCAGGGCCCTGGAGACTTGTACTTCAAGTGTGGAGTCTATGCTGCACCGGAAAACATCAGTTACTACATGGAATCCAGGTGGAGGGATATCAAAATATACAAGAAGTGAGATTCATTGTCAGAAGAATCTTACAATCCTGGAATGTATAAAGAGAATAAAGACTGTGCTGAAATTACTTACAAGCAGAGTATATGAATTTAGTACAAACAAAAAAGTAACTGCGGGAATCTGATCATATCCTTAATCATATATACTACGGTTTACAAATGAAAAAATAATCTACATAGCCTAAATACATGTCCTGCTGCACATAATTTTCCTACACCAGACTTGAAATTTCCTTCATCAGCAGAGCTCTAGCCCGATTGATTGTAACAAGACACAAATAAACATGCTCCTCAAGCTCCTCAACTTGTTTCATGAACCCAACTTCACACTTCTTCATCTCCTTCAGTACTCGGAAAGAAATCCTATCTTCCCTCCTGTCCAAGCAGAATTGAATCATTTCTTTGTTGTGATCAATCTCGTCCTGAAGCCGGCCCACGAGCCTGCTCATTGTATCAAAATCCCTGTTCAAGATATAGGTCCCTTTTGCAGCCGCATCAAGTTGACTCCCGATTTTGCTCAGAAATCCATACTTCAGAAATCCCATATCTAAAACTTTCTTCTTTAATGGTTTCACTGGTGGCAAGGTGAGCAGGGCCGGCCCCATGAGCAGTACAGTGAGAGTGTGCAGCGCTAAGGCTACGGCTAGCCACAGGCTGCTGCTACACAAACCCCTGAAGCCTTGTTCATGTATTTGATCAACTTAATCTTTCTCGCCACCCTTTTACTCTTTGATTTTAAGTGCTGTAAAACCGATGAGTGCTTCTCATTAATTCGGCTCAAGTCTTGCTTGTTCATAATGCTGGAGAAGGGATCCTTGAGAACAACACGGGAACGGAGCTCAGAGAAGATGGAATCGAATTGCTGATCATTGGAAGAGTAGTAATCATCGATAGAGTCGAGCATTTGATGAATGAACCTGTAATCAGATTGGACTTGGCCTAAGCTTCTCAAGAGCTGGCTGCAGAATTTTGAAGCTTCAGCACTGACATCAAAATAGTTAAAGAGAAGGGACTTGAGATCAGATGACTTGTTAGAAAGAGCTGCTGAGTCAAGAACAGCTGCTATAGTTTCTTGGGCAGGGTCAAGGAGAACTTCTGAAAGCCGACAATGGGCATAAGCCGGTGGCGATCTTGGTTCGTTTATGAGCAATTGGGCTTTTACGAAGAAATCTGCATAGGATTTCGTCCTGAACGCACATAGATATTCATTGTTGACATCAAGGCTTCTATCTGATTCTATCTTCTCGTTCTTATCTGCAACCAAAAATTATAACCAATTCAACATAGACAATCGAAAAAATAGACGAAAATATTAAGGTAAACAAAAAGAAAATAGAACCAGTTTATTGCAAAACATATATGTAAGTGGACCAAGCTGAAACAGCCTAGCTATATAATCAGAGTTGCAGAGTTAGGCAAAATTAAAGAGTGCACACAATGAAGTCGGAGAACGGTATAGATATAACAAGAGTATATATGTACGTTTGATCTATAATTCTTCAATTATGAAGCTTGCAAAAATTAATTTTTTGCTATTTCCATGACAAACTTATGATATGGGACCAAATTATTGCATCATAAATTATGACAGCGATTCATACATAATTACAACATTTTCATCATCCAAATAGATATATATATTTCCAGTTGGCACGCACGTACCTTTCTTGATCACTGAGGTTCTGAATCTTGCCCACATCTTGAAACTCTTTGCAAAATGCGAGTTTGCTTCAATTCAAACAACTAAGCATGTCAAAATTGCTGTCCAAAAGGGTTTCTTCCTTTCTGCAAGAGCTGATGAATTTCATAAATTGTTCGTAGATCAGTTGAACCTTTTATACAAAGCTACTTATAAACAGGCAGTTTAAGGTTTGTTTTTCACGTTATCAGTTTAAGATAGCCCTTTGTTTGATCATCTCATATATATAGCGGTTTGTGTGTGTGTGTGTGTGTGTGTGAGAGAGAGAGAGAGAGAGAGAGAGACTTGTCCAAGATGTTTTGCAAGGTTTAAGGCTGATATGGTGTAAGAGGTGGGTGCTGTGAAAGAGGTTCTTAGGTTTATCTGTATTGTAGCCACCTTTTTTTGTTATCTCGCCACCTTTATGCATGCACAAATAGCATGACTTCGATATGATTACACCCTCTACGTTAAACTAGCTCACCATGTCAACATACTAGAATTGCCCATCAATCTTATCTAATTCGCGAAATTGAATCTTCATAGTTATAAAATTATGAGTTCGAACCCCATCAACATATATGATATGATTCTATTTTAATAGTATTTATTGTTCTATTTTAATAATGTTATTGATTAAATATAAATTATATAATTATCTGATATTCATTAATAATATATAATTGTTATAGTTGTCTGTAATTAATTAGATATAAATTTTTTATATTAATAATTATAACTATATTTATTTAAAAAATAATAATTCATCATTTTCTTTTTAAAAAAATAACAGTATAGAATCATCCCAAGATGGCAAGATTCCATCCTCTATTAATACTCTCTTCATCTCGCATCATTATCGCTATATTCAATAATTTAAAAATGAGCATCGATCATAACTTTTTTCAATATAATTCACTATATGTGAAGCATAAATTATGCAACTGTTTTAAACCCAATTAGTTGTTACGTAAAAATTTCACATTACGTGTATATAATATTTTCAGATATATAAATCACGTACATTTTTTATATAAATATTGCGTATATAAAGAAAAACATAAAATAAATCGAATTTAAATAGAGGATTTAGGAGGTTTTTATTAATTTATTATTATAAGTGGTGTCTATGTGGATTTGAAAATTGGGCTCTTAAAAGAAAAAGGTAAAATGCTACTCATGATGTTTTAAACATAATGTTGTCTTTGCTTTAATGAGTTTGGAGTTACGAAATTTCTGTTCCGAAATAATAAATTCACTCCACTTATTTGGATAATTTTATCTTGCAAATGATTTATAAATCGTTTGATTTTCAGTGTTGTACATAAGTTATATCTAATAATATTATGATAGATTTAAAATTTATTTAATATAAAATTATTTATTATATTTTTTCTCCATTAAATTTAAATTGGTTTATCCAAATAAAGCCTAAAGAACTGAAAACTTGCCATGATCGAAATTATGGGATTTAATGCAATTTATCCCCTTATGATATTATAAATGAGCTTTTTTATAAAATAAAAATATAGTAATTTATATTCCTCTGTATTTTTTAAAATGAAGTAATTTATTTCTAATGACAGGGAGGTAATTGCTTTATTTTAAAATTTTAAGGAGTAAATTGATGCATTTTGAAAAGTACTGAGGGGTAAAATATGATTTTTTTGTTTTATAAAAAAATAATTTGTTTATTCACAACATTACGTGGTACAAATTGATTTTTGCCTAAAATTATGTTTAATATTAGAGAAAAAGTAGGACAACCAATTTACTAAAAATTAGAAATCCAGCTTACTATCTCAGGATTTGGTGTACGTAAACATAATTAATGCGTGTGTCTAATTATAGGTATCATGGTAATAATTACAATTGCATAGAGAAGTGCGTGGTCGTTTTGGGGAACTCTCTCATTCAATGCACGTCTTCTACTTCTAGCAAAACGCGACTTCCCCAGCAAATTAATACCACGATTCACGAGCCATTGTCACGTGCCCTGCCCATACATACACCACTAATCACATCACTTATCAAAATTTGTTTCTAATAATTACTACTCTTATGATCAATTAATTCCGTAAACCCAAGAACATAAATTAATTAAGGGTCAACCACTATACATATTTAATAGGGATAATTACACTCTCCTCCCTTAAGATTTAATGTAATTACATATAGATCCCATGTGATTTGAGAAATTATATCTAACACCCGGAGATTTGCTTCCGTCTAACAAATAAGTTCCACTGTTAGTCAAAATTTACTAAATTTGTTGATATTAACAGAAAACGTGAATGAAAATTGATATTTACGATTGGTTGATTTATTACTGATTTATTGTAGGTCAAATAATTTTTTTGGACTAAGCTACTCTTATAACGCTTAAATAAACCTCCTCACATACATTAACACGTGAAGACACATGAGGGTAATTTAGTCATGAGAAGATTTACTTGACCTATAATAAGTCAATCAGGGGTAAATATAGAATTTCTTCAATTTTTTTGTTAACATCAGCAAATTTGGTGAATTTTATCTAACAGAGGCAAAACTCAGAGGTGTTAAGTATAATTTCTCAAATCACATAGAATCTATATCTAATTATATAAAATCTTAGAGGAGGAGAGTGTAATTATCCCTATTTAATATGTCAGTCATGTTTAAGACTATTGTACTGTTGTCCTATCAATTAATATTTGGCATTTACTGCACACTGATCAACTATCTTCAAGTAGATGAGTTCTAATTTTGTACGAGCATTTATCTCATTTTTATATAAATTTATTATAATTTATTTCATAATTTTTTATTATGTTAATATATTGATTGAACTGATGTAATACTCAATTTATTAACTACGATTAAATCATGTTTATTAATTACTGCTTCTATATATATATAGAAGTATCTTTGACTAGTAAAATTTTGATAAATGTGCTACTTAATTAAGAATTAAAATGCTCCAAAGCAGTGAATAATTTTTATAAAAAAGATTGAGGGTTTCAAAACAATTACAATGAGTTGATTACATATAATTATTGAGAGTTTGAAAATTTCAAAATCTTTTCAAAATTGTTCCCAAATACCAACAATGAGACCATAATATATATATAAATGAATATTGTAGCATAGACTCAATTTTTCCCAACATAAAATCAATTAATTACATGGAGTTGAGGCAAATTATTTTTAGATTACAATTAAGCTTCGTGACTATATGTAGTCATGTATTCGAATGAATATATTATTTTATTTTAATATATAGTAATCAATTATTTATTTACTGTAATAATAATTACTGATTATTACATATATTATTTGATGGTGATAACAATATGTAAATTAGTATAGTTATTAATAATTAAAATTCATAATATATTTAAGAAAAAATATTGGAGTTAAATTGAGGTGAAGCAGGGCATGGGCATGGGCATGGAAAGGAAAAATTGGATGTAGTGTTTGTGCTAATTAAGCTAACCATTGCAGAAACAAACAAAATAAGAATAACAGAAATAAGTTAATAATCATATGCAATATTCAAGCAAAGAAACACACGACACTACCACTACCACTATATATATCTCCCTTAATTTGTCCTTAAGAAAAAAAAAAAAAGTATAAATATATATATATATAGGTTGTATGATTGAGTTAACGGTCAAGAATGTTGATTAAGGAAGGTCGCGGGATGACAAATACATACAACCTATAGCCTTTCAACAACGTCCAATCTCTTGATGAGGTTTTACGTGATTGGTTATAAGATTGATGTTTTATAATTAAAACATTATGAGTTTGTATTCAACAAGTATATTAATCTCACGTAATAACATATACATATTTCTAATTTTAATTAATTCTCAATACAAATAAATTTATACATATAATAAAATAAAAATAAAAAATGGTGGGCATGCCATTAATAATGATGTGTATATATATAAAATGAGTTGATGCAAGAAACGCACACCCCACTTAATTATTCTTCCAAGTCATCACCAAATACTAAAGTGTGGAGAGATGGATGTTGTAATTACGTGGAGGCTTCAATCTAATTATTTCTGTGGTTATGGCCTAATTAATGACACATCTAATCTATAATTAGAGAGTTAATATCCATTAATATTTTTTTTATTAAAAAAAAAGGAAAAAGATTGGAAGAAATGCATTGAGAAAATAGTTGAACCATTACATTTAATTGATTCCATTTCATTGCTTATACGATAGAAAAATCAGCAGTGAGGGAACCAAATGCATCATAATCTGCACGAGTAGAATTTGTCACGTCCACTGATCCATCTTCTCTAATCAATTTTGGTTGCCCAATTAACTACTTAATTACTTTCGTGAATAAATGAAGATCAATTTGAAATATTTAGTGATATTCTTTTTTTTTTAAATAATTTCTTGAATATATATTTTCTTTGAAGTAAGAGCATGGACTATTATTAATTGAAATAAATCGATTACAATCACAATCATTCATGTCGATATCAATATTTAACAAAGACTATTACAATAATCATATTATGGGTAACAACACCTAGTATTACAGTAGACAACAACTCTTACTATACAATAAACAACACTTATGCACATGGTTTTCCATTTTAATTATTGAGCTTAGAAACTTCATTATCACTCTCAAATTTCTTGTTTAATAAGAAGAGAAAAAGGGGGAATTGGTTTAAAAACAGACATTTCCTAAGTTTAGCATTTTGGTTAACATGTGGTGCCAATTGTATTAAGAGAAACTCAACTAATTAATGAAGTAAACAAAAACAACGTGATGAAACAAACATATGAGAAAATTAAGTGCAAGTTACATATATTAATTAGACATTGGTATGTGGCGGCGCCCAACTACGTACCAACCACATTAGATTCTGCTGAGGTGGTTGTTCTTTCTGCAACCTCCAAACTTGTAATTAACTACATTTTGTTACACCATCATCTCATATAAGAATTTAAAATATAACAACTTTTTTTTTTTATAAATAAATAAATGATCTTTTATTTGATTAAGTTTTATATCATATTAAATGACCATCACATTTTAAAATTTAAATTATTAAAAAATATTAATATTTTTTAACATACTTTGATACTAGTACGGAAAGAATCGCACCTTCTAACTCAATCAAATAATTGATCTCTAATAAACAAATAATAACAGATCATAGAAAGAATCTGGTCGAAAAATATACATGACCAAGTTAGCATGTCATACTTAGTGGTGCAATCCAATCAAATTGGTATGAAGATGTTACAGTTAAATTTCTTTGAGTTTTTCAATAGAGTTTTAAAGGTTACATTTGAAATTGACTTAATTATTCACTTAATAATGAACAGAATATGAATCGAGCTAGTGGTATTTGATTTTCTTTCAGATGTTATTTGGAAAAAATATATTTTAAACTTAATTTGTTAAAGATTCGAGCTTAAATTATGAAATACATCAGAAGTTAATAAATATACTTAAATATATAAATTGTATTTGCGAAGATAATTAACTTTAAATCCGTATGTATAGCAGGACGTAGAACTATAAAGAAATTAAGTAATTTTAAAGAGAATGAGAAAGAGTCTAAGGAGAGCAAATTGTGGTCTCCCGACTACAAAAGTTGTCTTAGAAACTACCGAATTACATACTACAGATGGATACAATCACAGCTCTAATGATTTTAGAATAATAATTCCCATCATAGGCTAATTTTGCTTTTTACCTTCTTTTTTCAAGAATTATTATTTTCGGACACAAATTCATTCTACTTTTTACTATATAGAAATAGAAATGGTCATACATTCACTTCTTCTTCTCTCTCTCTCTCTCACACACAGACAAAGACATAAACTTCAGTTTCATTGTTAGAAGCCAAAGTTTCAGGTGTTCAGCAGCTACAGTTACACTTGGTAAAGAAGCCGTTAGAGTTAATAATGGGGTTTTCCGGCATGTGGATCTGCCTCTTTTCTCTTGTCAGTCTTCTACCCTTTCAGGTGTCTGAGTCTGCAACAGTATTGGTTGATGGAGTTTCAGAGTGGAGAAATCCAAAGGTTCAAATGGGAGACTCTGTCAGTAAGTGTTGTTGATTTTCTTTTTCTGCACAGGAAAGGTTGGCCTGGGTTTAATTTGGTCTCTGTGCTTTTCTCAGTTTTCCAGCACAAATTTCATTACAAGCTCTACATTTTCCAGAACCAGGAAGCTTTCAGTCTCTGCAACTTCACTCAGGCGACTCTCCTCACAAAACCCAATTCTATGTATTACACAGTAAGTTACGTACAGGAGTTTCTTGTTTCAGTTTTCCAGAATGCCCTAGTAATTTGAGACTAACGACACTAATATGTGTGAACTTTACTGTTCGAATTTGAACCAAATGCTGTTCTAGTTTCAATCAGATTAAGGTTCATAGTTGTCTCAATATGCTGATTATTTCATACTTATCGTCGCATACGAATGATTCATTGGAGTGGCATACTTCACGCCCTGGCTTCTTCTACTTCTCCTTCAACAATGGCTCAAACAAAGCATGCCTGGATGGCCAAAAGCTGGCAGTTCTAGTCTCATTACCACCCCATCAAGATCATGCTGGTTCCCCGGAGCCGCCACCGCAACTGGTGGTTGCAGCAGCTCCACAACCAGTCTCCGGCGGCAATGTGGCTTCTTCTACGGCATTCCCTTGGCCGTTTCAGCCCCAAGAATTAGCTTCTCCTAGCCCTGCACCTGATTTATCCCTCCCCGCCAGCAGCCCCATGGGCCCTGATACTGAAGGCCTCCCATTTATCAACAGCAATCCAGCAGTGCCTCTGCCTACCGGTGAAGTTGATTCAGCTACAATTCGTCCTTTGCCTGCATCTGGTCATCAACACTCTCAACAGGTATTCCAACACTTATTAGCATGATTAATTTACTTCTTGTTTTTTTTTAAACAATTAATAAATTGGTGCTATTTTTAGCTTTATATACGTATTATTATATGGTCGAATCCAGATGATTGATGCCAAAGAACAAGGCTTGAAAGAAAAAAGGTGCCCTTTTTACTGGGATTTTCTTAGATTTTGCTATATGACATTTATGGTGTTCTTGATTGGAATGCAGGATTTGGGGTTTTCTGCTGTCCAGAGAGCTTTGAGTTGTATAATTTTGGTGATGATGATTATGATCTAGAGAGAGAGGTCTTGAGGGTGATGATTATACCATATGTAATATAGCTATGTTTGACACTACTTTTGTATCATTACCACTTTGTGTTGGCAAAGCAATCGATTACTTACTACTTTTTCTTTTTTATTTGATTCTTTTGACAACCCATTTTCTTGGGCTTCGTTTGCTTTTTCGACATGAATTATTTGTACTCTGTGAAATTTATGTTGTAATTGTCCCCTGAAACGGTTATAGTTTCATAATCAGAACTAGGAGATTTCACCATTTTCGTTTCTCAACAAATGTATATAAAGAAAAGCATTATATATCACAAATCTGTTTCTCCACCACCTCTATATGAACCGAAAACTTTTTGCATGAATACAAGAAAGCAAGTTATTTCACTTTTTTGAAAATCATTGAACTTCAATTTTCAACTTCTTGTGATCTTACACAAACAAATTCTTGTACAAATTTGAAAGGCTCTCTGGAAATTGAGTATGTTAGCCATGACAAGTAACTGACTTCCAGGATGACTCATAACTTGTATTCATCAATCTTTCCTCCTGCTAGTTTGGTTCTTACTCCTCATAATTTGAAAAACAAACACCACAAACGACAGAAGTATAGTTGACCCAGCAACAAGGGGAATACACATTTTGCACCTTTTTGCCCGAGGCTTGTGTTCCCCCTCCTGTACCGTTCCAGGCTGAGTTTCTGGAACCTCTTCATGCAGTTCATCGGCAGAAGGCCTTTCTTTTTCTTCTTCTTCTTCTTGGTTATCATCTGCTTTATCAGGAACTTGATTGTTGTTTACCTGTTCATCTTGTTTTGCCAATTGTGTCGTACCCAAAGACTCAGCAAGCTCAAGTTCTTGATCTTGTTGACGCTCGGTTATTTCCTGGATTTCAGCCACTGTTTTCTGTGTCTCTGGTTCTTCTTTATGGATTTTGGTTTCCAGGCCTGGTGATGTCTCAATCATTTCATACTCGTTAAGATCTTCTTCGTGTCCCTTATCTTTCTGCCTTGAAACAGGGTGTTCCATAATATCTGTTTCAGAAGGCATTTCATCATTTCTATCTTCTTCTCCATTTCTTGCCTGTCCTAATTCATCCTTCTCCTGGTTCAAAGTCCCTGTTTTTTGAACCTTTTCATCCACAACCTGTAAATTCCCGGTGCCTTCTTTAACAAGCTCCTGCTTTTCCTCAATTTCCTCAATTGCAGTCCCACGAATTCCTTTCACCTGCTTCGGCATTGTAATCGTCAAAGTTGATTCATCCTCGTTAAACTTGGCCTTGATCTTGTCCAAAATCACCCCGTCAGGAATTCTGAAAACTTTCTTGAATCCCTTAGTCTCTGTATCTTTCTTGTACACTTTCCACCCCACCATTACAGTCTCTTTCACCTGCCTTTCACCGCTTATTGCTATTGAAGTCCCATCCTCGTTTATGTCGATCTTTATGTTCCCTCTCTTGTACCCTGCAAAAATTTCAATTTCTTGTAAATAATTCACAGAACAGGAGAAGGGCTACATGAGCTTTATATATAATCAAAACAAGTGCATGATCCGGAAACGAGAACCCTTGAGATGAGCAGTGAGTATGAACATGGCATCTGTTTCCCTGGACAAGAAAAGAGGGCCTGCACGGTCTTTGGCGATCTTGAAATCGGAGGTGAATTCATCGGCGATGCTGGTAAGCTTAAGTCCTAATTCCAGTTCCATTCCTTCTAAATTCTAATGCAATTTTGATATTGGAAAAAATATCAGGGAAGGAGTTTTATTGACGTAGAACAAGTTTGTGGAGAAGGAAAGTACATATGCTTTGCTTCACTTAGTTTGTGAATGGAACAGTGAAAAGCCGACCGCTTATTAGCCTTGGCGGGAAGCTAAGTTCAAACATAAAATAACACGTTTTGTGGATGTTTGTGTTTGCTTCTTTCCAAGGTTTTCCTGTGGGGGTCTGATGATGGGCCATTGTTTCTTTCTTGAACACTGATGAGAAACAATGAAAAACGAGTCAGGATTTCTAGGGAAGTGGTTGACAATTAGTGAGTTTTAAGACCAATATTCCATGGATTTATTTCTTTATCATACAAATTGAGGAAATTCTAATTCAAAACGGATTTCGTCCGACCTGTTTGTATGATTTAATCATTAATTGGGTTCACAACGGGAACCCAATCATTAAGCACTCTAAATCATCTTAATTGGGTTCACAACTAGTAGCACAAGAAACACATACTTTAACTATTTCAATCCAGTTGAGTTCCAGTTTCATGTCTCTCGCCAGAATTTCTCAATCAAATACTTGTCAGCTCAGCAGTAGCAACCACTTTAAGCTGTAAAAAATGAGCTGGAAATTACCATTGGTGATGATTGAAGTCAGAAAGAAAGAAAGATACAAAGCACATTGAATGGGCAGATTCGATAGCAAGTAGGCAAATATAGGGCCCAACTTATTTTACAGCTTATTAGGTGACCCCATAATTGTACTCTCTGTGACCATTTGCATGTTACCAAGACAGGCTTCTGACTCAGAAAAAACAACTTTTAGCTTTTAGCATTTAAAGCTCTACCTATTGTCATTAAGCCAAAAGCCAACCAGCTGCTGCAGATGAAGAGACCCTTTACTATCCTTTGGCCCCTCTACTTTCAAGTTTCTTTCTCCAGCACTCAATTGAGATATTATTATTGATGATGATAGTACAACTGCCAGCCATGTTCCTTCTAGAAATCAACAAGGGTAGGCAGATTATCACCACTGGTTGATTTCTTCTCCAATCTCAAACAGCATGTATGGAGTTGTCTTTGCATGGCCATATTGACAGGTATCTAGGACAAACTTTTAGGAGCAAATGAGTCATAGAGTTTGTACATTATATATAAAATTATGCATCAAGAATCTAATACAGCTTACTAAGCCTGCTCTATAGTATTACTTTGAGCTGAGAAACAGGACAATTTGAGCAACATGTCACATATTCAATGACTTGTGATTGTAGGTCTGAGTTCTTAAACAATGGAGAGAAGGAAAATAGTATTCATGGCAACTTGAGGATAGCGAGGCTGATAATATTTTGACATTTCCAAGACGGCAGTCGTGCGGGCAAACAAGCAAAGAATATTTGGTTAAGAGTGTCGAAGACATCTTTCTTGAATTAGAATTTCAGTAAACTATCGCCACGAAACGTAATTACAGAGTCAAAAATGAAAAATTTACTAAGAAATTTGATTACAACAATTAAAAAAAAAAAAGAGGGAACAATAACATCATGGACAGCAGAAAGTCCAATCTTTCTTCCTAAGTTCTTTACACAATGATCATTATGAGATAAATACAAGACTTTAACCTTTCAACCCTTTTACATTCTAAGAAAATTGCCTCTCATTGATTTCCTTCTCCTAGTCACCTAAGGAAAAACCAAAATTCACAAAACAAATTTCAAGTTCCAATTACCAAAGGCAACTCCATAGATCAAATCTCATCAATCATGACTATTTGGTCGGCTGAGTGACTCCAGACACTCAGTCCTGCTGCGAACAATATGATGGAACACTTCTCTAACCTGGCGTTCTAATGGATCCAGCCCATCCTTTATAGCTTCAAACACACTTCCCATTTCCTCAACTTTCTGCTTCAGTTCCACCTCCTTATCCTTCTTCAATGGGAAGTTGACAGAATCAGTCAGTTCATTCAAAGGCCGAGCGCATTTCTCAAGCTCAATAATCTCCTTTAACAACCCACAAAGATGTCTCCTGTCCCGTCTCTTCGACTCATCCAGAATTATCTCGTGGAGTGAAAGAATCGGGACAGCCCAGAAGAACTGCTTTGTGGCGTGAAACTGCGTCTGAAGACCACGGTCTTGACAGGGGATTGCAGCCACGAGAGCCCACATTGTGAATAAAAGCACATTGCTCATTGTGAAAACAGTCATGCTAAGTCCATGGGTTGACATATTTTCATTAGCTCGTGGAGCCACCAAGTTACCCCCGATTGCTTGAAGCTGCCTAGAAGCGGACCAAGACCTTGAAACGCTCCATGAAAGTGACCTGAAGTGGCCCAAAGATTTTTGCTCCTTCGGCACATTACTACGTCCAAAAGATCGGTTCCTGTGAGCAACATTTGTGTTGGGCTCTTTATCCTCAAGGATTCCAATGGCCAAATCGACTAGGGCCTTCTTTGCGCGGCGAAACTGCCCTTCACCAATGCTCCTCTGATTGTCCAATGCACACAAAACAATCTCCAGCTGTTTCTGCCACTGTCTTATCTGCTCAATTCCATCCCTGATCGCATTACAAACATCCAAAGCCTTAACACTCCTCTCAAAGAAATCCGCAATGGATCTTTCCGCAGGAGGCCTATTAAAATGAGCCTTGTTCTTGAGAACAATCACTCTGAATTCCTCTTGGCAACAGAGGAATGCATCTAAAAGCTTGCGAAGCCAAGAGATCGAGAGCAGCTCGTCCGACTCGGCGGCAGCCAAATCTTGAAAGCGATCGGCGACTTGTTTCTGGAATGCTTCCAATTCAAGTTCTTGTACAGTGGCCTCATGGGTGGACTCCATGGAGTGAACCTGATCTCGGCGTCGGCTCAGAATGGAAAATCCAAAGCCGGAAGAGGATGACGCCTCGTGAAAATCTGTCGTTGGCATTTCTCTCAGCTTACATGCAACAGAAAAATCAAAACTGGAAACAAAATATAGAATCTGGAATTCTGAAAGACCCGCGAGAGACAGCAGAAAAATTTCCAACAAGATCAACAAAAGCTGATAAATTCAAGAATCCGAACTTTCAGTTCTTGTTCCAACAAACAAAAATTTGAACAAAAACGTAGGAAGAAAAAGAAAAAGAAAACAGATGCACGGTAACAAGATCCAATAAAAACTACAAAAATGCAAAAAGGGCAGATCAATTCAAGAATTCTTCCCCATGAAATCCCCTGTTACACAGAGAAAAGTTCAAAGACAAAAGCTTTATGAATCAAATGAAAATCCCATCAATCCTTCTGATACAAACATTTTCTAGAGGAGTGTATGAGAAAGAAAACAAAAACAAAGGAGGATGTTTCTTGAAACCCTAATGAGAAGGAGAGGCTTATATTGGGGGAGATTTGGACCGCGTATTATGGTCTGGTCTGTCGGGAAAAGGAGAGAATATTCATATTATTGAGAATAAGTCTTCATCACAGAAATACATCTCTTTTTTCTTAATTATTATTATTACTGCAAATTAATACGTAAGTGCTAATTAATTTATAGTTTCTTGAGAAGTCATATATAAGTAAAAAAAGTGAAACTTTTGGGGAGGAAAAGTGAAAAGGTAGAATTTGAAGAGGCCAAAAATGATGGGTGGAATTTGTTTACACGCCGCAAACGCGAATTGGACACGCCCTACTTTTTTACTAATCAGCGGGCCATCGCACGAGGACCATTGTTGCTTTTATTTACACCTTCAGTCCTTCAACTTTCTGAAATTGCTATGCACTCACTTAACTTTTTGTGAATGTTCGGTTGAACATTCATCTTTTCTCTTGTTAATTTACAATCTCCAAATTAATAATATTTGGTTCAACAATTAAGTTTATATGAAGGGTACCTTTTCAAAATCTCGACATTACTTTCAAGAAGATTAAATTATTTCAGAACAAATAATTATACCATTTCATTTTCCCCAAATATGTGCTTGGAAATAAAAATGTTACAAGTTAATAATTTTGAATTCATAATTATATTTTTTTGTTTTTACTTTGATGTCCGCAAGCGTGCAATATTGATTGCTTATAAATTTAAGCTGCTTATAAACATAAGATCTCTTTTCTTTAGTGAGATGTCTTTTTAGAACAAACACGTGAGGTTTCTATGAAGCTAAAGCGGACTTTTTTGTCATAAAATGAATCAACGATCCAGTCACAATATGTGGGGATAAGCCATAATTCATCACTTTTGTTCAGTAGTCAGCCACCACAAAAAGACTATATTTCTTGTAGTGTCATCTCTGCACATATGCAAAGATTATAATATGTAAAATCTAAAAATATATATTTTTTAAATCTTGTGTCATAATTTATATTTTATTTTACATATGTGCATTATTGTTTATTTGTACATTGAATGGATAATTTACATATATGATGTATCTATAAAACAAAAAATCAAATATAATATATAGTTAAAATAAAAAAATCATAGTAGTATAGATCAAGACTTTGGTCAATGACAAATTATGCAGAATGAGCTGACACCTGACAGACAAATGTACTTCATTTATGTTTCTAAATATTTTTACAACCTAATCAGCCTCTGCACCTCTGCAAATGTATGCCCAAGAAACTGCAAGAAAACACAATTAGCTGGCTTTGATTTATTAGCATTAAAAAAAATTAGTCACCCTAATTATTCTTTTTTGTTTTTATTAATTTTGTACAATCAATACACATTAGTTGTTCTCACGTGTATGCTGCTTTTTCCAAGAGAAATAGCATAGAGTTGATAAATCCACCAGCTTTTAAACAAAAACAGCCGACAAATCATCCCTGCATTCCTGACAACCTAAAAATATGTATAATTTATGTAATTATGATGATGAATTTTTTTGTGTACGTGTAATTTTTTAAAAATAAAAAAAAATATTTAAATAATATAAATATTTCTAATCATCACACATAATAGTTTTAAAAATAAAAATAATTTAAATAAATAAATTATAAATCATAAATATAGATAGCTATCCCCGTATATTATATGAAGAACCTCAAGATGCAGGGACTTCCAAAATCCAAGAAAAGATATTCCAGTATCTCAAAAAGTAATTATGATTACTATGTGCTAAACTCTGACTCTTCCAATATTTAATTGGTCGTCCTATGAAAATTTAATTCATATAATAAAGTTGCAATTGCTGATCATACAAGATTTACCTTAGTGTATTAGTAAAATAATTTGTCACATATGAACTATATTTTTCTCGAGAAAATTGATAATTACATCATTCGTTCTATTAATTTCTCCTTATAAAAAAAAAAAGACTAAAAATCGTAATAAACTCAACACGTCTTTCCTAGAGGTTCTCTAATCAAGCTCAAATTCTTGGAATTTTTCTTTATTATATATATGATAAATAATAAAGAACATAAACAGCTGCTGTTGTCCATAAATGAATTTATGTAATGTGGGATTGTTAGGGTTTTGGTCATTCCACATACTTCCAATTTATGGTGCAATGTGATTAGGGATATGTGAATGTCCAAAGAAACAAGAACCTTATTATTCATCAATAAAATTCATCTCATTCTTACAGATATCAAGAGAGAAGAGAAGAATGCTCATTAATTATATATTACTGGACAGCTGGGACTAAGTTTAAATCAATATCTAAACATCAAAGATTATTATATACAGAAATGTATACATTTGAGTGGAGCAATCAACAAATCCCTTTGATTTAGGCGTCAGCATCATCAAGCCCTCTGGTTGGCGTTTCCCTTTCAATATCTATGAATGAAGAAACCTACCCACAATTTTCCTCCCAATTGTCTATTTGGATAGGGAGTTAAGTGTTGACATCCAAGCATTAATGAAGTGACAAGATAAGGTTTGGCCCTTCAACTAATGCCCAAAAGTAATCTTTAATGCAAACTGCTGACTAAGCTGGTGATACACCTTTTCCATCACAACATTGGACCAATCACATTCTCCCATTTTTTTTGATTTCTTGACCCATCACTTTGAAATTTTCAAAGGCTGACATGATCAAGGTTAGCATGAATTCATACATGGCCCATTTGGAGACACAGAGAGGCAGGAGAATCTTTTAGTTGTGCAGGCCATTTCTGCAGTTGAATAAAAGTCATCTCTCCAACCATTTGTAGCTTTACTGTATTTTGCATTCTTTCTTTATTTTAAGGTTACATGAAAGTGATTGTGTCCGCTATACTGGCATTTGGCCAACTGCAAAAGATGTAACTTTACAATCTTTAAATTTTCATTTTCTGTCTATTTTTCTTTTACATTTGTAAGATATACTATGTTCAGTCTTTGACATACACTTTTGAAATCACATTTGGAAACAGCAAATGTTCTTGAAGTCTTAGTTGAAACAAACAAATGTAGGAGTCCTGCTTACAATAACAAGAGTGAACTAGTACAGGACTATAACATTCTTCTTGAAAGAGAGTTCTAACAAATGTGTAAACCAATTGTGTGGCCACGGAGCCCTGCAAGTGGCTGGTCCTTTGGGCCACTCTTGCAGTTTCGCAGGCA
>NC_026147.1:23915034-23931442 GCF_000512975.1 Sesamum indicum | reverse complement strand
AGCTCCTTCACACACACAAAAAGTTATTATAATATATACAGAGAAGTTGGTACGTTCTAAAATTTTGATGCCTGCATAATGCAATGACCATGATAAAATTTGTCTCATGAATATCTGTTGAGTAATGTCAATAGTAAGATCAGCACTTTTCAGTGAAGAAAACCAAGCTACTAGAATACGTCACCAAACAAGGTCCTCATTACTTAAGAAAATTCACAATTGGGCAAAAATCTTGATTTTCAGGAGATACAACGTCAATTTCTTAACAATAAAATTGCAATGTTTGGAGTTATGCCCTCAGGACTGGATTACAACCAAGAGAGTATGGTAAATCTTTAATATCACAACAACAGCAACAACAACAATAATAATAATGAGATGATCAAAGAAGTGTGTAGGACCGGTTATTAAGGAGGAGCCTTTCGATGGAAACCAAAACTACCATATAACCATGAGTGCATACCATCATAGGGCATAAAAAGCTATATTGCAGCTAATTCTCCGAAAAACCAAAATCACTAAGTAAAATCATTGCTATTCCTAGTCCAAGTCGAAGCCATCATTTGCAAAAAAAGGAAGAACAAGAATGAACCAAAAAAGAAAGGATGGATCTAGAAACAACTAAAACCCTCAAGTTTCTTAAGTATTAGAACAAGTTTTAGGCTACCAACAAATGCCAAAGCACTTCCAGCACAACCATACATAGACAACTCACAAATGCCACAACAATTTTCTTTTGGTAAAAAGATCATAACAATATCAGACAGTCACCAAAGAGAAGGCATATGACAGTTTACATCCAGTGCAATGGGGCACAGACGGTAATGACAAGAGGCAATCAAATTGATCCATGCATTAACTTTTCCATCATTAAAGCCCTATGCATAGTACGATATGCACATATGCATGCCACTAGAGAAAGTATAAGCAAGAACGAAAACTAAACCCGAATGCGTATAGTCAAGTTAATATTATCTTTAGCAAAAGGTAAAAACCCGTCTTGAATTCTCACCATCATCCACCATCTCTGAACACATTGTAAAAACTCAATGTACATAAGTAAACTAAATATTTTTCCTTTAATCAAATCAAAGAACCAATAACATTAATAATTTTGTCATAACCCCACATTAAAACAAGCTGATTCAATCACATTATTTAACTTCCATTTTATTCAATTCTCCACGCATAGTTAAAGGAAACATCTTTAGCATTCAACCGAGTGGGAAGTTGAGAATCTAAATTGAGAAAACTACATTACGTACATACCCAATTACTTTCGCAATCTACCAAAAACCAACCAAAAGAATTAAACATTTAACTATGATGCCCTCAGATCTCATAGCTTTTAACAAATCACTAGCGGGCGATGGAGAGATTCAGCAGAGGCCTTACGCACACCAGAGAGAAAAACCCACCAACCGTCGAGTGCATGTGTGTGGGTCTGTGTATATTTTTCACGTAAATGTTAAGAAAGAGGAAGGAAGAAAGGATTTGCGACGGCGGCGAATTGTTCCGGCGATGTGCAAAGGCCAGTGATGAATCAAAAACCATCATACCCACTTCAATGCTTTAGATTTTCCATCATGGGGCGATTTCAAAATTTTATATTAAAAAACTATAACAAATTCATACAGAAAATAACACGCAGGATGCAGATACATGGATCAAATTCGCAGTATATGGAGACGTAAATAGCGACATGATGAATTCACAGAGAGTTCGGTTAGGGCTAATGATTGTGAGTAGTGACATTTTATAGAAGTAGGGTAAATATTTAGTGGGCTTGATGTTATGAGAGAAGATGGCCCAGTAGGTTCCATAATGGGCTTGGGCCGGTGAATTCGGGTCCTTTTACTAGAATCTATTTTACTATTAGCCATGTGAATTATCACCTCCCGATGGAGCACAAAGTGGTTTTAAATTTTCTAGATTAAAATTTTTATATAAATAAATGTAGTTTACCTAGATTGACCCCAAAATATTTATTTTATCTGGATGTAGATCTAATGTAGAATTATTGAGTTTAAGGGACTGGAGATATTTTATTTTTTCTAACATGTATAATTCACCTATTAACATGCTAGATGTAAATGATCCAAGGCATATCATTCTTGTTGTTGAGTGGTTTTGACTACTTGAAGCTTCATTTCAGAAAGTAAGCTTGCTCAATGGTAAAACATAGCTGCTGGCTCCTATATGGATTCAACATGAAGTCAATCAAGATACCTCAACCAAATGAGTTTTAGGACTTTACAGTTGAAGACTTCCTACCGTAACTAGTTCTTGCTAAAATGTGTTCTAGGGGTGGACCACGGTGTGTCGTCTGCGTTACCACAATAGCTCATGATCTCTTCACAACCCTCCGGTAGAACTGACTGAATCCTCACAGTTGGCTTCCTTGGTGGTAAAACGGGAATTGGACATTCCCCTCTAAGCATCCGTGCAGCTTCCCTCATTGTCGGCCTCTTCTCACAGTTGGGATGTGCACAAGAAAGCCCCACCATGAGCGTCCTCTCCATCTCCGTGCTGTTAAAACGACCCCTCAAATTAGGATCAGCTGCCTCAGTGATCATCCTCTTCTGCCACAAGTCCCACATGTAATCAGTAATCACAACTCTCTCTTCGTCTACAGGCCTCCTCCCTGACGACACCTCCAGCACCACTACCCCAAAACTATAGACATCTGTTTTCACTGTTGGAACGCCTGAAAATGCATATTCAGGAGCTAGATAACCCATGGTTCCTGCTGGGACAGTGGCATATCTAGTTCTGAAGCTATGCCTGTATACTTCAGCCAGACCGAAATCACCAAGCTTGGCATTGAACTCGGCATCAAGTAGAATATTGCAAGTCTTGACATCTCTGTGGATTATCTGGCTTTCACATTCTTCATGTAGGTATATAAGGGCAGATGCAACTCCAAGAATTATGTTCAGCCTTCTCTCCCATGTTAGCAACTTGGTCCAATTGCTCCTATCGTGAAGAATTTTGTCAAGGCTTCCTTTAGCCATGTACTCGTAAACCAGCACTAGTTCATCCCTCTCACAGCACCAGCCTTGCAGCTGAACCAAGTTCTTATGCCTCAAGCACCCCACCATGGTCGCAAACTCAGTGTTGAATGGAATGAGTGAAACTGAAGAATCCAATTTATTTTCATGATTAAACCTCTTGACGGCCACAGCTCCACAAGAGGGAATAGCCCCTTCATATACCACAGCTGAGGCTCCTTTGCCGATTATCTTGTCCTGGTTGAACCCGTTTGTTGCTGATTTTATCTCGGTGAGTGATAACATTTTGGGAACCATTCTTCCTCCCTGGAACGTACACATCTGTCGTTCACTGCGTGCTCGTCTAAGCCTCCTCCTCCTCCTCCTGAGGCACAGACAACCTGTAATTATAAGTACAGCCATCAAAATAACAACCAATGCAAAACCCCCCAAACCTAGAGCCAACTTTAGGACCCTCTTATTTGATGGAAAATAACCAAAAGAACCAATATCTATATCTGAATCCCCTGGGGAACACATCAGACAATCCCCTAGTTGAGGCTTTGTGGAAGGGGGTAACCCCAAAACCGTCTTGAATCGCCACTTGTCAACGATGTGAATGGACGAGCCTTTTCCATTAGAAGCAGTGAATCCTACGTGCATGAACTCCTTGAATTGCTTGGATAAATCAATCTGCGCAACAAGAACAGGGCTCAGAGGCCTAACCTCTGCTGAATACCCTACCCACACGCTGATCATCTTCTCTGAATCTCTGTATTCGATCCACGCTGTCATTTCTTTCCCATTCTTAAGATCTAACCCTCTTGAAACTACATCGATAGAAGCCAGTGACTTGACATTATTCACATCAATGCCAATATGGTTACCATTAATATCCTCAAGATTGCGATCAAAACTTGTGTCGAATTCTACCGCAAAATAAGAATCTTGGTGGGAAGAGGCCTGAATTCCCGGAGGGAGGCCCATGTAACCATCGGTCAGACTGAAAGAACTTGCATTTGAAGTGACCAGAAATGCAAAGCCATCGCCAAAGGGGCAAGAATTGGTTTTGGTGATGGTGAAAGAGAAGCTGCAGGAGAAAGCAGTAGCATTGGCTGAAGGATCAAGAAAGCGAACAGGCTTCACGAAAAATGCTCTTCCAATGCTGGAAAGAGCGGTGGTCTGAAGCGGTGGCTGGTAGCTGCAGTTGTTTTCTCTGGTGAGGATAATGGAACTGGCGCTCAAGAAAGCATCGCCGAACAGAATTATATTGTTTGAAGACAGGCACGGGTTGAAGAAGAAGGAGATGGAAAGAGCAAACAAGATTTTGAGAGAAGATAAGAACATTCTTGAAGGTTGATGTATTCTCCGGGGTTTTGGAATGATGAAGTTAGGCAAAAAACAATTCAAGATTTTCCTACAGAGAGTTCTTGAATGAATTCAAAAAAGGGTTTTCTTGATTGTTTTCTGTTTGGTCTAATTTGATCTGAGGAAGGGTTTTTGAGGGGTTTGGCGTATCTCTATTATTAAAGCAAGTTTTCAAGATCAAGAACGCAGATGGACGTCTCCCGGGTCAAATCAAAGCCAAAGGGCAATTTATCTTGTTGTACTTCAGGTTCAGGAATCAGAAATGAGATTTTCCCTTGAGAAATTGAAATATTTATTCGTTCTGTATCACTGAAATGCATAACAACCCTTGAAATTTATCTACCTGAGTGAGTGAGGTGGAGAGATGCTGAGACATCGTAAGGTTGATGTTGTTTACACCTCATATATATACATACGCTGGTTCATTTACCCTAAAGAATTTGTACAAGTTACAGATTAAGGAGGTATAGGGGCGTCCAGAACAACAATCTAGTGAGTAAAAGCTACTGGCTCTGGCTAAGGCTGAGGGAGGTGGTTATGGAAGTGGAGCACAATAACGTTTTGCCATCCAAGAAATTACAAAATTTTAAGTTATATATACACTAGAGTACAATAAAAAAACGCAGTGGATGCCCTTAGAGACGAAATAGGTGACAAAAATTTTAAAAACATGGTAAGAAATTGGAGAAAAAGGGCCGAAAAATGGGACATTGGTCTTGTCCAATTGCTCTGAACATCTTAGATGGAGAACTTTTGTGATATCATGGGTATTATTACCTAAATAACTTGGGAAGAAGGTGAAAATGCTCCTTCAGATCTCCGTGCCGCATAGCCAGCAACCGATGACTTGTCTGATCCACGGACATTGTATCTCTCGTACACCTTTTCTCGGTTCTCTGACCACCATGTCTCCGCCTGGTGTTCTCCGAATCTTCTCCGGCTGCACTTGCAAAAACACATGAGTTTAAGCTTTAGATCAAGTTGTTAACGGTTCCTCGACATTGACATTCTCTGGTTAGCCGGCATTCCAATATAAGGCAACTGAAGAGGATGACAGTGTAATTCTGAAAAGGAGAGGCTTTTCTGTGTGTATGCAATGATCCTTAACAAAATCAAACGAATTTGACAATGACATCATGAAGAAGATTCTTGCCAAGATGCAGTAAATTATGTTAATACGAAATAGTAAAACTATTACGCCACAGGGCAGCAAATCATATCAACTAGAAGAAGGATAGACGTTGTTACCTGAAGCGTACGCGTTTGAGATCTCTTGTTCCGTCCCTAAGGGCTACAAGTGTTATATATACACCAGGTTCATACTGTTCAATCCATTCAGCTTCGATTTGGTTAGCATTACCAGAAACCACCGAGTTTCTAGATTTCAAGCTATTTTCGGCGTCTTGGGCCCCTTCCGACACAGCGCTCCTAGCCTGGAAACTTCCACTACCATTTGGAAGTCTAGCATCGGCATGGTCATTCGTTCCATTGGAGGTGGCAAGTAAAGATCCTGGATCACCTGAGTTGCTTTTAGTGCTTCCAACGGTATCCTCAAGCATAACAGATGCCCCCTCCATTCTATTTGATGTACCCAAATCGATTCTGTTGCTAGCATCAAATCTTGAATTCCTCTCTCCATTTGCAACGGGGTAGTGCGTGCCATTTGGTTCCAACCCATTAGTCAGGTGAACCAACTTGAAGCTGTCAGCATCATAAGCACCGGGAGGCAATCTCTCTGCCATATCTTTGAGCTGGAACGTGGATAATATCGAGGTTGTTAACACATTTGACAGAAGTAATATACCTCCCCTTTACCAGAGTATAGATAAAGAGTGAACTATATTGTACATAGACCAATGGAATCACAAAAGTGTAGTATTTATGCAGATGTTAATATAGGTCTCGAAACAGGTGAAAATAAATGCTAGCTTGACATAATAATTCTTTTTCTCACTTAGAATTATTAATTTAGAGAGTCAAATACAAAATGTAAAACCAAACCTAACCTGTGCTGTAAGGGATTTAATAACTTCTTTAGCCGCTTTACATTTAGCAGATTCCTCTGCAGCTAATGCCATCGCTTCATGAGCTTTCTTTGCTGATTTTTGGAGTTCCAATTCTTGCAGTTCACATCGACTCCTAAGGCTCTCCGCCTAAATTAAGTTCATCATCATACAGTTCTATAAAAAAACACACTTTTTAACAGAATATAAAGCTGAAAGAGGAGATACACTTGAACTTCAGGATGTACCTGTACACGTAAGTTATGCACTTCCTGATTTAAAAGTTCATTAGTCCTCTTTAAACTATCTGTCATGCTTTTGGAAAAAGAAAGCCCTGATGTAGTAGGAACTGGTGTTGCAGACCTTGGAGGGCTAGGTTTTCTTGAGAATGGTGAAACGGACCTTGAACTAACACTTGAATGTGTAAGAACTGGTTTTGGAACTGTTCGACGAAGATCAATAGCAGTAGATGTAACAGCATCTCTCAGCTGCAACATAGATGCTTGAGAGGAACGACCCGGAAAGAATGTATCAGCTCTCTTACCTTGTTTGGCTGCTTTTGTATCCAACTGTCTAATTAAATCAAAGTTAGATGGCATCGCTGACTTGACCAACCTTAAATCAGCCTTGTCCAACCTATCTTTGTTTTCCCCAGAAAGCCGTGGTACAGAATTCCTCCGGTTGTGCCCTCCAGCTTCTGCCACCTTACTAAGTTTAGCAAAACAAGAATCACACACACGATACGGTTTGCTTGGATTTGGTGCCAAAGCTGCCCTCACTGCTTTTCTAGAACTGCAGGCATGGCAGTGTACCAGTCCACAGTTATAGCAATTATGTCTCTTTCTCGTGAAGCCAAAAGCCTGTCTACAAGCTGAGCACTGGGACTGCTCGGCACCAGAAACCCATTTATGAAGACATATCGCCGAAGAGTAATTTGAACCACAAGCAATAAATTTAACATGTCTATCCTTTAAAGCTTCAACTAGAGTTGGTGTTTTCCTGTCTTCTATATCTCCATGGCCCAACCTCCCGTTAGCTCCTTTACCCCATGTATAGACCTCATTTTTGGATGTCAATACAGCCACATGATATGCACCGCAAGCAATTTCTTCCACAGATTCACCTGAAAGCTTGTCTTCTACCAAGCAAGGTAGCTTTCCATCAGACTGAGGATTTCCAAGCTGACCATAGACCATACTTCCCATTGTGAAAACATGCCCTGATGTAGTCAGGCCGACAGTCAAACTATGCCCACAGGCAATTTTGTGAAAATTGTAGTCAATAAGTGCAGGAACACAAGTAGGCTTCAGTCGAGGTTCCTTGTCACCATGTCCGAGGCGATTTTTGTCACCATCACCCCATGTGAACAATTTTCCAGAAGAGAAACTTGCACTAGACTGTGTTACAATAACCTCAACCACAGCAGCAGTATGCCACACTCCGCATGCAACTGCAATTGTCCTCAACCCTGATAGAGACTCAACCTCCCTTGGATGTGAGACAGTTTCCCTATTTCCATGGCCCAAAACACCAAATGTTCCGTCTCCAAATGTAAACAGCTGCCCCATTGATGTTATCAAGGCAGTATGCCACGGGCCACAAGTAACTGCTGCAACTTGAAGTCCCTCAAGAGGACCCGAAATTCTCTTTGGTATCCAGTGACTGACATCAGTGCCATGGCCCAAAAGTCCAGCATTATGCGTGCCATCACCCCATGTGTAAAGTTCACCAGCCATTGTAACAGCACAAGTGTGGAACTCTCCACAAGCAACGAAATCAACACTAAGAAAAGATAAAGATTCCAATAAACGAGGTTGAGTGACATCTTTTCCAACTCCATGTCCAAGACGTCCACCAGATTCTTCACCCCAACTGAAGACTTCACCTTGCCTAGTGACTAGAGCAGAATGCCTGACCCCACAGGCTATGTGATGCACGTCCAGAACAACATTACATTCCAGTGGCTTGGGAAGGAGAACATCAGCTCTTGTGCTAATGAAACTAGCATTTTTCTCCAGCCCAACCTTGACACTGTTATCACATATAACTTCACCCCATATATATACATCCCCTAACACATCACAATCATCTTGAGCAGAACCATGACTGGATGTACTGGGGGCACTAGATACACTAACTCGAAAAGCATCTGAACCAGATCCTTTCACTTGCATATTTGTTTGGTCCGAAGCTACATGAGACCTCTGTGAATGGACCAAATTATCTGGGCGATTGCTTTTTGGAGAAGCAATGGGGTTTGAACTAATGGAAACCTCACGAGAGCTAACTTCTCGTGCTGCACTTACAGAACTGTTGCTTGGACTGTTTGATGTCAAATCTCTGTTGTCCTGGAATCATTTCATTAAGAAAACCATGACTTAAAAACATAAATGTTCACTACAGATGAGTCAAAATTTTGCATCTATCTCAGTCAATATCAGCAATGCAACATCCAGAATGCGTCTCAACTTAATGATAAGACCAGAAATGGAATTTTCATCAAGTTGTTGATCGTTTTTGCTGAATACTATCAATTCATTTTGAATACATCAGCCACTGCCGGTGAGGTATATAGGCTGTCACACTGAAATCTTACAAGTTTGTTTCACCCATTATTTCATGTATTATGAATAACAAGGCTGCAGGCCACTTTCAGCCAGAGATTTGTTAAAGAAAAATTATCATGTCACAAGAGAAACAGCAGTAAGAAGTCATTCTGTTACAACACAATATCAGATTTTCTCCAGGCAGATATGATGGAGAGAATTCTTCTGAATTTACTCAGATAGCAAACAAAGCTTAGAGGGGCCTACTAACTCCATGGTAACATCTCCAGAACCTTCTTTACTTATATACAAGAGCCAATGTTGTAAGACCATCTATCACCTACCATTAATTCCTAACCCCAATTTTGAGAAAACCACTATATGGGAAAAGAATTAAAATAAACAATTATTGCCCAAATAAGCAGGATAAACCCCAATGGTTGATCATGCCAGGTTGTAAAACTCACATCAAAATAAAGGCCACCATCACTCCATCCATCAATTTTTGAGCGCCCAGCTTGTCCAGATGAAATTAATGCCTTAAGGCCAGCTATCCAGATTTCTGCCTCAACTTTGTCCTTGCAGACCTAGTAATATAAAGAATTAGGTATAGCTCAATTACAAACAAACAACAAAAGCAAAAGCTAATTGTTCAATGGAACTTGCTAAACACCAACCAGGTCAAGGGATCTTTTCCCGTTGTTGTAAATGAGAGAAAAGGATAAGTAGTCCTTTTCAGGGCGTAGATATCGCTGGAAAACAGCCTGGTAATACGTTCATAAAAATCATAAAAGGAAACACTGGATAAAAGATGTGTGGCAGATGTAAAAGTTAAAGGAAGACAGATTTAATGAATAGTGATATTGTGAATGTGTAACATGATGTAAGGTCTCCAAAATCTCACAGTTCTTTGTCCAGGGATAATTCTTGAAACTGAAGCTAATTTCAAATTTCTTTCACCACTATTAGATATCCAAATTAAAGCTGTTTCGTCCTGCAATATTGAAAGTCAAACCAGAAAACATAAGAAGATGACTGAAAATAGTCAAAAAATTATGATAATGCAAAGTCATTGTTTATCAACTATAATAGAACACTGCAGCCAATTCAAGAATCGAGGAAACACTTTTAACTCTTCTCACTATAAAGACAACTGATATTCGAGAATGATGGATTCCATTGGTCTTTGATGGTTAAACAGCAACCACATTTTCCACGTAAGAATTTTGTACAACATTTTAATAGAAACAAGCTGCCTTAGAGGCGGCTACTTCATGCAAACTTTTTATTCAAAACAAACAAAGCACCGATACTTCTCAGGTATTCAAACCAATCATAGCTGAAACTATCTATAATGCAACAAGGTTTAGTAACATATAGACAGATAAGCAACAACCGTATCTATTAAGCCTTGATTATGAACAGCAGTAAAGCACCTCAGCCATTGAAGTCTAAGTTGTCTTCCATTCCTACACACAACCTGAGGTTTCAAACTTTTACAGTAATTTAACATTAGTAAAATTAAGCTTTAAAACCACACAGAGATACAGTAAAAAAGTATCCGAAATCTGCTGGACTCGAGCTAAAATCAAAAGTATCTTACATAATCACATACCAAAACCATCAGATACGATATGGTGCAAATGTTGGTCCATCAATGCTTTTGTAAGGAAAATTTCCTTCTTTTCTAAAATGATTTACTATTTCAATGCAAAATAGCCAAATATTTCAGCAAAGATATTCTCCCAGAACACTTCAATTCTCAGTATCATAATCACCAATTCATCAATGAAGAGTTGGCAGAAGGCGTATACCCTATACTTTGAAAAAACTCCATGTACTGTAAAATACATGCTATTTTCACCAACAGAATGGATCAGAATAACGGTAAACCAACAAAATACATGAGAGAAGTAAAGGGATTACACGAATTAATGAAAATGACAACAAAGAAAAAAATTATGCTAGTGATCATTGTGCATATGGTACATTGGCCTTACGTTAGAGAGTCGAAATGGATAAAATTTAGGCTTTCCCTTGCGACCATATTTAAGTAGTTGAGCTCCCTTCTTTAGAGAAATCAGTGCCTGCAGACAAGAAAGGAATCAATCACACAACAAGATTTTACAGTTAACCACTGAGTAGATGCAGAGTCTGGCTAGACTTGGATGTAGAAAAACGAATATTCTGAAATTTACAGCTAAAAGATTGTAAAGCTGTTCATAACAAGAAGCATCGCAGTTGCATGAAAATATCAAAGTCTTCAGCCTGAAATATATGACCAACCTTGCACATGCCCTGTACTCCTCCAAACACATATATGTTAACATAAACAAGTTTCATGTCGTAATTGCAGTTTCCTGACATGATTCCAAATTTCTGAGAATGGACAACTTTATACAGTTCTAAGCTAGCATCTCTAACCTATTCCACCATTTGTTTTGCTACATTAGTATATAAAGTCTAACATATTCACCATATTCCCATCTACTTCATGGAATGTAGTACTTTGTAAGCAATGCAGATCCCTTTTTTGGTAGGGGAGACATTTGCACAAGCTAAGTATTTTCTTGTATGTATCGTTCTTAATCTTTAATGCCAGGCAAAATCTGCAGAGTGCTCATGCCAGAAAGTAGCTGCCTTCTTTTGTTCCAGCCCGCATCCCCCCTCCCCCAGCCCCCGCAATTGCATATAAGCCTATGTCCTATCATCACTCTTACGTCTACACTGCAAAGCTCCATTAATTAAATGCAACTAGAATCAACGAACTTAAAGAATAAAATTCTTTAGCACTTACGGCATACAGAATTTAAACTTAGCCTCTGTCGTGAACTTGGGCTTGATGCTAAGTGATCTACATTGCTAAAGATAGGGTGGTGAAAGAACTGAGCCAGCAGAATTTGACTAAAAAAGCAAAACTAGAATTGATCCCACACAGTCCTATTCACCAATTCTTTAAACAGACAAGAAAATATTTCGATTATATTCAAACTTAACGCCAACAATTTCGGAATCTAACCCACAAAATCTTCAATTTTAAAAAGAACAAATCTTTTTTTTTTTTTTGACAAAAAAAGTAAGTGAATTACATCTACAGATATGAAACAAAGTGAATGTACCTGCTCGATGTCACGGTCGGCATTACCGTAGCTAACAAGATCTGCCATTCAACGTGAAACGCTCACCTCCACACCAACACCACCATCCCCCTGCGCTCATTATCATGCCACCACTCCTCTGCCGCCCCACACAACCATCCACACCGCCACCTAATTTCCCTTCCTTCCCTTCAAATCACGAAATACGCCTCAAAAGATTCAACCACCACAACGCGCGCCTTCTATCTTACTCAGATCTGAAACCCCAACTGGGAAAAGAAAAAGAAGGGTAAGTCTGAACTTTTCACTGTCCTCGCTCCAAAGCTCAAAACTCAAAGCTGAGTCAGCCGCGTTCCCAATCACCGAGTTTGAATTATTCCAGCAGTGCACCAGAAACTGGCTGCCGTCGGCGGACACAGCTTTGGACTTCCAGCTCTGCCGTCACCGGAGACGGCGGCCGGAAAACAAAGGGCTAGAGATACAATAAATGAAAGGGGAAAAAACGTAGAGTAGAGAGAGAGTAGATGGAGAGAAAAGGTGGCCGGTTGGCGTAGGAGGAAGTGGAGAGTGTACAGTATAGAGTCAAAGATAGGAAAAAGAAAAGAGCAGTGGCAGTAGCTCTGCTCTAAGACTAAAAAATTATTACTAATTTGCTGTCCAAACCTTATGACGCGAATCAGTTACTGTTAATCTTTCAACACTTATGACAATGATCAGTTGACCCATTTTATCATTTAAATTCTGCTTTCTCAACTATTTCCCATTTATTATATTTTACTCACTATCAATACTTGCACATATATAATTATATAAATAAAAATTAACATATAATTAAACGGATCAAGTGGTTAATACGAGTGAAAATGAATGATAAATATAATAGGATAATGCAGTCCAAAGATGAGGTGAATTATTTAATAGTATAATTGAAAATTTTAAATTTGATATTGCGCTGTCACAAACGATCCGTTGTGAATGAGAGGCGGCTGTTTTTTCCATATTAGTGTAGAATAACATAATATATAAATATTGAGTACTCGAACTCAACACTAAATTTAGTGAATTAATAATAATGATCATATTACTTGAATCAATGTAAAATAGTCGTCGTTGCATGCTGCCTCCATGATCATATGAAAAATAACCATGATGTCTGATAAAGATAGAAAAAAATTATAAAAAGAAACAAACATGGCGCGAGGGGAGAGAAAGAAAGAAGTTAGTGAGATAGAATAAACATAGAGAGAGAAAATAAATTATAATTGTGGGTTTATTAAAAATATAAAAATTTGTCAGAAAATAATTAAAAAAATAAAGTGAGAGAGAAACCTGGAGTAGTGAGTAGATAGAAAAAAAAATGTAAATAAGAGGTCATTAAAAAAATATTACAATTACTATTACGATAAAATTATAATTTAGAATAATAAATAAATTAAATGGTAAATATGAGTACTTAAAAATAGTACGATAAAAGATTTTATTTTTATAATAATATAAATTATTATTTATGTAATTTATCCATCATCATTAATGATTTTTTTTTAATTTTGATGATTTGATGAAAAAATAAAATTTATGGGATATCTAAAGAATACAAGAATATATTATATTATAATTGTGATGAATATCTCTAGAAATTTGTGAACAAATAGTACTCTTAACTTTCTTAGTTTGATTAATGTGAAGTAAATAATAATAATAATAAAAATGATATAATGGGAATGTATCGAGGAATCAAAGTCAATAAAAATATTAATTTATCTAAAAAAATATTGAAAATGTGGAAACTTCCCCCAAGACCGGGTACATCTGATCAAATTCCAAGTACTGTCTGAATTTCCCAAAAATTTGGAGGTGAAAGTAAACATGATTAACATCCCTAATCACGTTTATTTGTTAATACCGCACTATTAATTACCGTAATCTTCATTTGCTTTCGAGCTATTCTTTTTCCTGGAAATAGGAGAATCGTGTCGGGAGCGAGACAAACCCGATTTTAATTCGGTAGGTGAGCGACCACTGTGAACCATGGGGGTAGCTGATGATGTCTAAATAAGTCAGGTGGGCCCTTCTTCAACGATGAAGATCACCTAAACTCGTTAGATGCTCAGCGGATCAAGATCGTTGTTTGTTTGACTTTCTCCTTTCAGCATGATGGTTCAACTCTTCGCAATTAATTACCAACCAAACTGACATTCCAAATACGCTGTTCGACTAACAAATTTAACAGGAAAAGGAAAAAAAAAAATCCTATTATACCAACAATCCATATTGTACATAGATCGATTATCACCACAACCAATAAAATTGCATCAATATTAAAAAAAAATAAAATAACAACAAATGCTTGCAAAATCACGTTATTTTTTAATTCTAAGCAAGTATTTTTTTTTTATTTAACAAAAAAAATATTATAGAACAAGAATATCATGACTAAACAACCACGTTTCACACCAGTGCACCTAAAAACAGTATTGTTTGGTTAGGTAATTGTAGTAGTCATTTTCGATATTTATAATAATTTAAATATATATATATATATATATATATGTTTTGAATGGAATTGATTATACAATGATGTGGGATGTGAAAGCCGCCTTCCAGGATTGTGCTTCAGCCATCATTGTGGTGGGGGAACAAATGTTAGAAACAGTATGAAACCAGTTGATATGATTAACCAAACTGAAAGCCAGACAATACATAAAATGTATGACGAAAAAGGAACAATAAATATATATTTAAAAGAAAAAAAAGTAGAAAACACACACTCCCCTAATTCATCCAAAGACTAACTTTGCGTGGGAAGATGCCAAATTTTAAAGTTTGTGTGGGGCTTCCGATTCGACGCTACCAACGGGATTTGGTCGGGCTAAGGATTCCATTATGGGGCTAGGGGGCTAAGTGTCCATACGGATTGAGTTTTTTAGTATTTGATTAAATGAGTGATGTGATAAGTTTGATTATATATATATATAATAAATAAGCTTAACATTAATTACAGAGTGTTTATAGATTAATTTTGCAAGTGGACACTTCTAATCTTTTCTCTACAGTAAAATTAGTAGCAATTTTTACTCTAAATCTATGTTCCATACAAACGGTCTATTAGGTTGTATTAAAAATCTTATCTAATTTTATGATACATGTGTGACTTAAATCAGATAGAAGATGCAATAAAAAAAATCTAATATGTTGCCCACATGCCTATATTATTGTGTGCCTTTTGCTAAAAAGAAAATTTTGGTCTAGTTTTCAGATATTCAATTTTGAAAACATGTAGTATGTATGTGAAAATGGAGGCAAAGCCACATTCCTCACTGTTGATTAATTGTGATGTTGATGGGGGTTGTGGATAACAGCATGGCCAGGCAAGCAATATAGTCCAAAATGATATGGTGTTTGTCTTTTTGTTTTGATTTTATGTGCTAAAAAGGGAAGTGTAGGGTGGCAAGAAAATGTCATATTTCACTTTGTTTTTTATGTCGCACTCTTTAATCATCACCAATTATAATTTCTGACTTCTTGCCACAATAATTATGTACACTGCTTAATCTTTGTTAATTCTGGCTTCAGTCCTAAGTACCATGTCATAATTTGCTTACAGGTTGTCTTGTTATAATTAGGCACGCGTTTTTATTTGGATCGGAGTAGTCTATGTTAAGGAATTCATAATTAAGAAAACTGTTTGATGGTCGATAATCTGTAAATGCTTTTGTATTCTGTGGCGATATATGCACTTGAGATCGTTTGAGTTTTCAGATTATTATTGTATCAAGTATGGTTGGTCGTGAACGGAAAAAAGATCCAATGGAGCATTCGGCCCTGTTTTAAGATGGACTGATCCAAACCATTTGTGCAAAGAGAAAAAGTACACAGGTTATTGAACATAGGATTTACATTAATACGTATAGACTGCATCATTTGTATGCCCTAGAGATCAAGACATGTACTAAGTGTGTGGTAATACAAGGATGGTCTAAGTCGCAACGTATAGTTCTTATATTCATCAAGTGAGAAAACATCAAACAGCGTGGATCATGTGACGTCGGCCCAATGTGAGGTTTCATTACTATCGTGTCATGATCCACAACTTTTTGGTGTTTTGACACCTTGTGCATATAAGAAATTTTCTATCACAACCTTTAGCTAATGTAAATGTATACACCTTTTCTCCTATATACAAAAGAGTACTTTTTGTTTCGAATCTGACATCAGCCAAGCCTTTGAGAAGTTGTCAAGCCCTCTGGTTGAAGTCCTGGAAGCTAGGTTGGGCCGACTGACCATCGAGTCTAGGGTTGTTGTGGGAATGGGAGTGAAGCGGTTGCTGTTGCGCCTGGTGGTTACTGAAGTAATGGAGTGATGGTGGGTGGGACGGAACTTGGGAAGACAACCCTCTGTTGTTT
>NC_026147.1:23897029-23915024 GCF_000512975.1 Sesamum indicum | reverse complement strand
TCTTCAGTCGTTGCAGTTCGTTCCTCAGTGCTTCATTCAGAGCTGGAAACCCATGTAGACAAAGCCGTGAATTCTTATTTTTATTTTTTGGTTACATGGACGTGAAATAATTTGGTCAGGAGAATTATGAACGCTAGAGACTGAAAACAACATAAGACATTGGTACCGTCTCTGAGGTGTGCTTGCTGCTCCATAGCCTGTAACTTTAGTTTGAGTTCCTTGTTCTCAGCTGTCAAGCCAGTAGTATCTCTCTGTGTCGTATCAAACGATAAATGGTACTATGTAAGTTGTTAATAGTTTTCTTCTTTTTCCCTAGCACAAAATGCTGTAACAAATCTGCTATAAGGCCAATTTGCACGCAAATCATATTAAAGTTGCTAAGCCCATAACGACCAGCTAGACAGTCGAATGCATAAAAGCATGATCCAGAAAAGTTGATATGCAAGTATTGTTCTGCATCCAAATTATTGGTTTAGGAGGACCAAAGTCGGAACTTCTTCCCTAGTTAAGATCCCTCAATCACCGTATCAACTCAGGATAATATGGCAGTATGGACGCTATTTCAGAATTTTATCAAAACATCGTTTCTTATGCCAAAGCTCACCATTTACCACATCATTTCTCATGCAAAACCATAGTCACACTTCCCTCAGCAGTTTCTCCACAGGGAATTCATTTTACAGCAGAACTCCAACTAAAACTAGATAGTATTCCTTGTAGGCTACATATGGTTTAGTTCAAGTCTTTCAGTTTCAAGATAGTTTTCCCTTTTTTGAAACTACAAAAGTTTCCAAGCATAGGCGGACACACATGAGCAAAACACAAACCTGCAACAATGTAATCTGAGCCGATAGTGTGGTTGCTTCAGCCTGCAGAGTCTGCACCTTCCTCTCCAGCTCACTTGTGTAACGAATTTTCCGCTCTTTCGACCGTGCTGCTGATTGTCTATTTGCAAGAATCCTACAAGTAAAGCATTTTGTATAGCTCTCAGACTTGCAGAACTAACAAAGCTCTTGCCCCAATATCACTTGATCATCAAAATACACACACACATACGTATTTATATGTAATCAGGAACACAAGAATGAAAACAATTTTGTCGAGCTTGTGATTGTGTCTGCATTCATGCATGCGCACTTAGCAAATGAACATCTAAAAGGTTTTAAGGAAAAGTTGAAAATAAGAATTGAAAAGTATCTTCGATCATATCGTATGATGTTGTTTCTTGAAAAATATCAACTTAACTATGTCGAGAGATTCTTGAACTCTTCTCTCCCCTGCTTCATCAATTCACATCAGATGCTTGAAAAACAGAACCAAAAACCGAGAAAGATGAAAATCTCTCGGATATTCGAACCCGAAAGAACACCACATGAAGAATTTTCTATGTACACAATTCATATATTTTCAGCGCAGCAAGTTAATAAAATTTACAGCTAAAAAAAGTCAACGGCGGAAAGCTGGGGTGGAAAAAAGGTCAAACCTTTTGGCTCTCTTGGGGTCAATCAAGGCAAGCTCTGCGAGCCTATCAGCGGCCATTGCCTTTTTCTGATTAGAGTCCACCTCCGACGACGTCGCGCTGGAATACCCATCCATTGAATTGCTATGTTTGTGTCTGGGTCCCGCGCCGACTTCCGCCCCCGGCGGCGGCGCGTCCAACCCAAGCCCCTCAAAAAAGTCAGCGTCCATCGACAGGCTCCTCAAATGGGCTCCGGGCCTTGCTACGTCGGCCTTGGCTGGCGGAGGCGGTGCATTGGAGAGGAGGGAAGGCGGGGTGGGGGGGAGGTCCAGGTTGAGGTCAGCCACAACGTCATCGAGGAGGATGTCGTCGAGGTCGGGGAACCGGAAGAAGGTATCGGAGTGGGGGGCACGGCGGGGTGTCCGGCATCTGGTCCAGGTCAGCCGAAGGGGTAGCGGGTATGGGCTTGCCGGCAAACTTGAGGTCCATCATGAGATTAGCAGCGTGTAGGAATTAGGAAACAATTAAGCGATTGAAGAATCTTTCTAAGTGGGTTTTTAGGTGGAGGAAAAGAATGAAAGGTAAAAGTGATTGGAAAGGATGTGGATTGTGGGTGGAAGAATTAAGGACTTGAGGAAAATGGAGGCAGGGTGGGACCCACGTCACCATGTTCGAGCAAATATCCATGTGGCGGTTGACGGCTCCAGAGCGAAAAAACAGGACCCGTCTTCTCTTTCATCTTTTATGTGGATTTTTTTTTTAAAAATTAACTATTACGACACGTAATAAATAAATTTTATATTTTATAAGATATTATACATAAAAATATAATATATATCACATTTCACAAAATGAATTTAATATACAAAAACTAATTTAAAAATATTATCTACATTAAAAAGTTTGATGTCATGATGTCACAAAATCACTGTAAAATATAGAAAAATTTGAATAGAAATGATTGAAAAATACATAAAGAATATTTTTTAAAAAATTAGTATCGGACGGCCTCATCATTACAGTAATACTAAAAGAAAGAGATATTGTGAATGCAGTGGGCTGAAAACTGTGCCATGACAAGCGTAGCAATTATACACACCAATGGAGATGTCTACAATTAGCAAGTTTGGATATATATTTTTGGTGGGTGAGGTTGGATGAGTGTTGGGGTGGTTTGGGGCACAGGACAGGCGCAAGCAATTATTGATCAAAAGAGGTGAAGAGATTTTGCCTAAGCTCAGCTTCTGTTTCAACTTTCAACCAGCAGCTCTGTTGGTGTTTTGTTGAAGAAAGAGACTTAAAGTGCTAGTTAATGTTTGACGCCTTTATTAGTAACATTACGTTTTTCTTTGCATATGATCATGTTTTCTCGAGTTGAAGGCACGGGGCCATACTTCAACTACATAAATGATGCCTCTGTTGAATATATAAATATTTAATTAATAATAATTAGGTAATACACGTGTTGGTTGCTAATTGCACTACACCTCATCAATGTGTGTTTTCCTTTCATTTGCATTTCATTTCAACGTCATTCCATTTTCATTCTCCTCCAACGCGTTTCAAGCAGAGGATATAGGACACTCTCCCCACTCCCTACACTCTCTCTCTCTCTCTCTCTCCTTCCTCTCCGACATTCGCATCACCTGTTTGACACTCTCCCTTTTGCACAGAAAAGCAGCATCAGGTAATTTCTTCTAATCCTATGTGAGCTAGAATCTCAAAGCTTAATTATTTGATTTTCTTATATCTATTATACCTCAATAAACTTTGGTTTGATTTCTGGATCTGGATTTTTCTTCGTGTTTTGATTGTCGGAATAGTATGTTTTATTAGTATCTATGCTTTATTTGCTTCTGAATTGTAGATTAACTGGCTTAATTTCGAAAACGGTTTGGTTTTTGCTTATTTTGTATGTCATGAGTTTTTTTTAAGAAAATTTTACTCTATCGACTCAAAACTCTCCGATCTGTATAAACATGGATGTGGTATGAAATAAAGTATCGGCATCTTGATGTTAAAGTTTAAATCGAGCAAATCTTTTAAGCTGACCGCTGACTTTTAAAATTGTTTGGATAAGAAGGTAGTTCACGTCTCAGTAAATTTATGATCCATTTTTTTTTTGTTCCTGGAGAGGTGTAATTTTGTGATATAAAAAGTTCGGCTGGCATTTCGGTGTGGATTTAATTATACTTGATTCTGTTATAATTTATGATGATGAATTAAAATTGTCTTCAATTGGTTGTGAAATCAAGCTGTTAACAATAAAACCTGAAATGATAGTACAGATGATCCCTGATGTGAAAAGACATAATCTATCTGTTTATTTTATTTATCTTGATTTTAGACTCTAGCTGATGAGTGATTGATCCATCATATTGATTTATGGCATAAGCGTCCTTCGGTATGCCATTACTTAGCTCTAGCATCCCTTGCTTTGCATTATTCCAGTTGAGGGAAAGTTCCTGAAAGCCAAAATATCGAAATCCTTGAAAACAAAAGCCATTAAGAAATTGAGTTGGGAATATTACATGTAACTCATAATATATGAGTACTTTGGGTAAAGGGTAAGTTTGGAGTGATAATTTGTCTTGTGATATTCTCAATATTCTTAATTTATGCTATCTTGGCTTCGTATCTGAAATGTGGGGTCTATTTCTTAAGACTCTTTTTCTAGCCTGATGAGCATACTTTTTTTTTTTTTTTTAATTATACAGCATAGTACAGCATGGCTGAGGGAGAGGACATTCAACCCCTTGTTGTTGATAATGGTACTGGAATGGTTAAGGTGAGCCTTTGATTGTTGTCTTGTTCCATAGAAATCCTCTTCTATAAGGGAAGTTGAACAGTTGTAATGTTTCTTACTGCGTATTTCCTGCCCTATAGGCTGGATTTGCAGGTGATGATGCCCCAAGAGCAGTTTTCCCTAGCATAGTGGGTCGTCCTCGACATACAGGTGTCATGGTGGGCATGGGGCAAAAGGATGCTTATGTCGGGGACGAAGCTCAATCAAAAAGAGGTATCCTGACCTTGAAGTATCCAATTGAGCATGGTATAGTCAGCAACTGGGATGACATGGAGAAGATCTGGCACCACACGTTCTACAATGAGCTCCGTGTTGCTCCTGAAGAGCACCCTGTTCTGCTGACAGAGGCACCTCTCAACCCGAAGGCAAACAGAGAGAAAATGACTCAAATCATGTTTGAGACCTTTAATGTGCCAGCCATGTATGTTGCCATCCAGGCTGTGCTTTCGCTATATGCTAGTGGACGTACTACTGGTATGTATAGAATGGATCAGTATACATATAAAACTATCTGAATTGCACTCACTTTGTTCAAAAGTTAAATATTAGCTTTGAATCATGAACAGGTATTGTGCTTGATTCTGGTGATGGAGTGAGCCACACGGTTCCTATTTATGAGGGTTATGCACTTCCCCATGCTATTCTGCGGTTGGATCTTGCTGGCCGAGATCTCACTGATTATCTCATGAAGATTCTGACAGAAAGGGGTTACATGTTCACCACTAGTGCGGAACGGGAAATTGTTCGTGACGTGAAGGAGAAGCTTGCATATGTCGCTCTTGATTTTGAGCAGGAACTGGAGACTGCAAAGAATAGCTCTGCAGTGGAGAAGAGTTACGAGCTGCCTGATGGACAGGTTATCACCATTGGTGCTGAGAGGTTCCGTTGTCCAGAAGTGTTGTTCCAGCCATCACTGGTCGGAATGGAAGCTGCTGGAATTCACGAAACAACATACAACTCCATCATGAAATGTGATGTGGATATTAGGAAGGATCTCTACGGAAACATTGTGCTCAGTGGTGGATCAACTATGTTCCCTGGCATTGCTGATCGTATGAGCAAGGAAATAACAGCTCTTGCTCCAAGCAGCATGAAGATTAAGGTAGTTGCACCACCTGAAAGGAAGTATAGTGTCTGGATTGGAGGGTCAATCCTAGCATCCCTGAGTACTTTCCAGCAGGTACTCTTCATATTCTTTCAAGACTTCATACTTCCCACCTGCCCTTTGTGCACTTCTCTGTTCCATTCGGTCAGCCAGTAGAATCCTAAAGAGTGTTGAAATGCAGATTCCTGCTTAAACTCTCTGTTCTGCTAGGGTGCAAATTTTGCTTGACCAAGCTGTATACATGTTCGATTTCGTGCATTTTATGATGTTTGGGATGTGATGCCCCACGATACATGCTCATATTGTTTTAATTGTGCAGATGTGGATCTCAAAGGGAGAGTATGATGAATCTGGTCCTGCAATTGTTCACAGGAAGTGTTTCTAAGCCGGTGAGTGCATGGTTATGTCAATTTGGTTTGGTGGAGTGGGATAAGATGGTTTCTTCAAACTTACTATTTTCAGTTCTTTCATTGAGGGTGCAAAGAATGATGTATATGGGTGGTTATGTTGGAAGACTGTGTGGTGGGTTATGTTTAGTCTTGTACATAATTGCAAATGTTTCCTTCACCTTTTATTTCGTCATTTAGTCCTTTTATTCTGTTGCTATATTTTATTACTTATTTGTGTGATGGCAGGATCACTTCAACAACAGAAGGTCGGATGTGAGTCTTATTTCAAGAATATCTTTGCTGGAGGACCAATGCCCGGTTTTTCCCTAAGTTTCCCGGAACAGGAGTTGGCGTCATCTTTCATTGTCAAGAGTTTGAATCTAGTGTGGGTTGGCTTGCGGTCTTGAGTATGATCATGAAGTGATTTTGTAAGGTCTTTGATTGGTACTTTGATAGTAATATTTGGTTTTTCTTTTTCTTTACCCTGTTATTTTTCGGGTAGAAGCGGTATGCAACTCAGCGCTGTAATATTTGGGTGGCACTGAGCTTCTATATAGTTTTTCCGACTATCATATTGAAATGAATGGATTTGCAGCTGTTGCTTTCTTCATACTTCTCCGCATCCTGTAGCTGGTGTGGTGCCTTTGTGTGAACTTATAAATTACGTCAAGTCTGAATAAATAATAGATGCTTTAATAATTCTTCTTCAAGCTTTGGCTTCTACGTCACTACGCACTACTCTACCATTACAGCTTCATTCTTCTATATATTTCTCTTTGTTTGGTGGGGCAGGCATTTGGACCTCTTCCAACCTATTCTCTTTATTTTAATCTTTTAAAGAAATCGTGTTTCATGAAAATTATATAGTTACTCATTTATCCATTCAACACACTGATACATTAAGCTCGCAAATAAACCATACATTACATACATGCACATAATAGTTTCACAAAAATAAAAACAAAAACACGAGTTTCGAAATAAACCAGCTACTATCATACAACTTTTTTCCAAATTAGTAACTGACAATTTTCGCTATCCCGCTATAGTACTTCTTAACATGCAATGGTTGAAAATTGAAATAAAAAATGTAGAGGGCTATGAGTAGAGAGGGAAGCAAGTCAAAGAATTGATTGATGGGCGAACGTGAACTCAACGCCCTTCCAATTATTGGGCCAACTTTATTATTTTCGGTTTAAAAGCAAAATCAATTAATTCAATATTATTTTATTGAATAAATTAAAATGAGATCTTATAAGATTTGATATAATTATAAAAAATATCACTCTTTATTGGGTAAATTACTAACGTTTGTAATATTTGATGAAATTAAGTAATTCTTTAATGAAAACTTGAAAATATCAGCTTTATACTTGTTGTAATACCTTTTAAAAAATAAACTTATATAAAAACGGCTTGATTGATGAAAAATGTTGAAAAATTATAAACAAATTCTTTACTTACTTCATAATTTTTTTTCAAAATTTAGATTATAATTCAAAACTCGTAAGATATTTTGATCAGTTAAAAAAAAAAACACCTAACTGACAGTGATTTATTGAACTAGTTGTTGATATATGAACAAGTAATAAGGATTAATAATTATATCATTTTTTTTAAATGAAATTAGTTTCCTGTTTTAATTTTAAAGTTAAATATTCAACGACTACGAACTTTAATTATAATAAAAAAAAGTTGAAGATTTTTAAGCAATAATAAAAAATTTGATACTTGAGTTTTTTTTTTCTTCCCCTACGCGTAAACATTTACTTGTCAATAATTGATTTATTAAATGCTAGTTCTTAAAACTATGGGAATTGGACACATTTCTGTGTGTATTTATTTATAATTAATAATACTCGTAAGTCGTAATTATGCAACGCTAATTGATTCTCCCTTCATAAATGTCAACTTTCATTTGCATTTCATTTCAACGTCATTTCATTTCCTTCAACCGCATTTGAAGCAGAGTATAAAATATATAGAGGATTCTCATTCCCAACATTCTCTCTCTCAAATATTCCGCTTACTATTTCCTAGCGCACTCGCTCACTATTAAAGAGCTCATCTTTCACGCTTCCCATAGACAGGTAAAGCAGATCGAAGGTAAGCTGAGATTCCAAATCTTTTTATCATTTTAAGTTTATCGTTTCTGTTTCGGTCGTTTGAAGTTCGGGATCTGTTGATCTGCGCTTAGTCTGTTTCATAGTTGCAGTAGCTTATTGTTTGAAGTATTTGAGGGTTAGGTGCCTTTACTTACTCCGTTGATTCTCCGGCTTAATTTGGATATCAGTTCTTGCCTTTGCTGTTGTGATTATGTGGAAATTGATGAAAGCAAATGCTTGTTATGGATTGAAGTAGCTCCGATCTGTATAAACATGTTTTTGTTGTTGTCTTATTAAACATGTATTTTAACTGCTAACTCGGGAGAATTTGAGATAAAAATAAGGTGCTTTTAGGTGTCATTAAGTTATGTAAGTACTTTCGTCAGGGCAAGGAGGAAGTTTTATTGAATAATTGCAATTTGAATGTTTAATAGGGATTTCAGGTTTAATTAAACTTAAATATTTTTGTAGAATTGTATTTTGTTGATTTGTGAAATTTAAGATGTTAAGATGAGAGGTGAAAACTTTGCCTGGAAGATGTTGTTAGTAGGCTCCATCATTCTATATCGTTTGTGACTTCAAGCCATACTGGTACAATATATTGAAAACCCTTAAAAGGAAAAAGAGATATTGTTGTGTAAAAGTTGAGGTGGAGTAGGAAAACATGTAACCTATATCTATGAGAACATTTGTGAAGGGTGCATTTATGGTTTCTTTTGTGATATTTTTATTTTCATGAAATATACTGTTCATTATCATGTTGAAAATGTTATATCTCAGTGATTAACCTTTTCTAGCCTATTAAAACTCACTACTTTACTGTGTTTTACAGCGCAAAGTTGAAATGGCGGAGGGAGAGGATATTCAACCCCTTGTTGTTGATAATGGCACTGGAATGGTTAAGGTGAGGCTTTGATCATTGAAAGAAACCCGGTTTTCTGGAGTGCAGTGCAGCAGCAGTATTGCGCTTTTTGGAATATATCTAAATATGTGATTCCTGTTCTTCAGGCTGGATTTGCTGGTGATGATGCCCCACGAGCAGTTTTCCCTAGCATAGTGGGTCGGCCTCGACATACAGGTGTCATGGTGGGGATGGGACAGAAGGATGCTTACGTTGGGGATGAAGCACAATCAAAAAGAGGTATCCTGACATTGAAGTACCCAATTGAGCATGGTATAGTCAGCAACTGGGATGACATGGAGAAGATTTGGCACCACACATTCTACAATGAGCTCCGTGTCGCTCCTGAAGAGCACCCTGTTCTGCTCACAGAGGCACCTCTCAACCCCAAGGCTAACAGAGAGAAAATGACTCAAATCATGTTTGAGACTTTCAACGTGCCAGCTATGTATGTTGCTATCCAGGCTGTCCTTTCACTGTATGCTAGTGGGCGTACAACCGGTATGCATTTGGTGGATCTGTAGGCGATATGACTATCTGAGTCACACTAATTTGATAAGTTACTGAATATTAGTTTGTGCCGAACAGGTATTGTTCTTGATTCTGGTGATGGCGTTAGCCACACTGTTCCTATTTATGAGGGGTATGCACTTCCACATGCTATTCTGCGGCTGGATCTTGCTGGTCGCGATCTCACCGATTATCTCATGAAGATCTTAACTGAAAGAGGTTACATGTTCACAACCACCGCAGAACGGGAAATTGTTCGCGATGTGAAGGAGAAGCTTGCATACGTCGCGCTTGATTTTGAGCAGGAACTGGACACTGCAAAGAACAGCTCTGCGGTAGAGAAGAGTTACGAGCTGCCTGATGGACAAGTTATCACTATCGGTGCTGAGAGGTTCCGTTGTCCAGAAGTGTTGTTCCAGCCATCATTGATTGGAATGGAAGCTGCAGGCATTCACGAAACTACCTACAACTCCATCATGAAATGTGATGTGGATATTAGGAAGGACCTCTATGGAAACATTGTGCTCAGTGGTGGATCAACAATGTTCCCGGGTATTGCTGATCGTATGAGCAAGGAAATAACAGCTCTTGCTCCAAGCAGCATGAAAATTAAGGTGGTCGCACCACCTGAAAGGAAGTACAGTGTGTGGATTGGAGGGTCAATCCTAGCATCACTGAGCACTTTTCAGCAGGTACTCTTTATATTCTTTTTCTAGGTTTTTCATGCTTCTTACCTGCCCTTTGTCCACTTCCCTGTTTCAGTCTGTTAGCTGATAGCTAGTACAATACTAAAGAGTGTAAAAAGTTCCTGCTTAAACACTCTGTTCTGATAGGGTGCCAGTTTTGCTTATCCAAGCTATATACCTGTGCCATTTCGCGCATTTTATGGCATTTAGAATATGATGCCTAATCTTACATGCTTACTTTATTTTAATGCAGATGTGGATCTCAAAGGGAGAATATGATGAGTCTGGTCCTGCAATTGTTCACAGGAAGTGTTTCTAAGTGGGTAAGTGACATTTACTACCTTCTCTTGTTTACATGAATCTGCCTGGCTGGAGTGAGATAAAGTAGTTTCTTCAGACTCAATATTGTGAGTTATTTCTTTGAGGGTGTGAACAAAGATGGATAGTGGAAGGTTATGTTGGAAGAATAATGGTGAAACACAATTGCAAATATTTCATTCAACTTTTATTTCGTCATCTGGTCTTTTATTCTGTTGCTATGTGTTATTTGTGTGACAGGCAGGGTTATTTCGGCGACAGAAGCTCACATGCATGTCTTACATCAAAGATTTCTTTGATAGAGGGACCAATGCTTGCATTTTCCTAAGCTTCCCGAAACAGCAGTTCTTCTCGTCTTTCATTTGTCGAAGTCTGAAAATAGTGTGGGTTGGCTTGCAGTCTTGAGTATAATCATGAAGTGATTTTGTAAGATCTTTGATTGGTACTTTGGTAGTAATATTTGGTGTTTTTTTTCTCTCCCTTTTTTCTTTACCCCTGTTAATTTTTGGGTAGAAGTGTATGCACCTCAGCGCTGTATTATTTGGGTGGCACTTAGCTTTAATATATATATTTGCAACTATTATATCGGAAATTGCAGCCGTTGGTTTCTTTATACTTCGTTTGCATACAGTTTGTTGCTTGCTGGTGCCTTGTCTGAAATTATATATTACGTTTGGTGGTGATGGCATTTCGACCTCTTCCTCCAAGCCATTTGAAATCAAGAATATATAAATCATAGAATAAAAATAAAATGAATCCAAGCATAACCCAGGTTTGTCATGGAATTCATCCCAAAAAGAAAAAGAGTCTAGAAGGCTACGACTATGACTGAAGGGAAGCAAGTCAAAGAATTCATTAATGGGCCAAGCGAATATTTGGAAAAACTTAAACAAAAAAAAAGGGATCATTTACACAATGAAGACAACCTAAGACCATCCTATAATTGTGTACACAATGAAGAAAATCTAAGACCATCCTTCATCAACCACAGTTAACTTTCACGCCAGCCCGCCCTCTCTCTCTCTCTCCCGCCCGCCCGCCCCCCCCCCCTCCCTCTCTCTCTCTCCCCCTCCCGACAGGCCCGCCGCCCACATTTTTTAGCATGCCAAAAACAGAAGGTATCGAAAAAACACTTTCATTCATATTTTCTTGCACAACATTATCTACATTCTTTATTACACAAACAACATGTTTATCATTGACAATCACTATATTCACACAAACTGCATGATCATTTACCAATTGCCTTTAGAAACACGAAATATAAAATTGTCCTTGCAATCTTCCTCACCAGCGGCGGAATGTTCCTTGCTTGCCGCGGAGGAATGTTCCTTGCTTGCCGCGGAGGAGGCGTCGGAGGGACAGTCTCGTACTGGGTTCTGATTTGGAAAGAACCTGTTTAAGAGAAATCTTGAATTTGGATCTCTTCACTGGGAAACGGACGAAATGTGGTAGGTGCTTGGGCATTCTGGGAGGAAGGTCTGATCGTGTGGATACTTGAGGTATGAAAACCCTATTTGGTTCCATTTGTGAGAAATTGAAATGAATTTGAAATGGGCGGGAGGTAGAGCCTATATATATACTCTGAAAAAATACTCTTGAAAAATAAAATGTGTAAAATACTCTGAAAAATAAAAGAGTTAGAAAAATATCTTTTGATTTAAAAAATAGCAAGCAACAGTTATTCAAAATTAGCTCTTTTGTGGGTGCTAATTTGACATCCTGACATGATTATCAACTTGTGATTTTTCGCACTTTATTGAAGTTCCTTTAAAAATAACTCATGGGGTTTTTGTCGAATTTGATGAGAGTCACTAATTTGATTGAGTTATTGAGTATTGGTTTTTGTCGAACAGGTATAGTGCTGGAATCTGGTGATGGGGTCAGCTACACTGTTCCTATTTACGAGGGTTATGCACTCCCCCATGCTATTCTGCAGTTGGATCTTGCTGGTCGTGATCTTACGGATTATCTCATGAAGATCCTGAATGGAAGGTACAAGAAAAATGTTGGTGAAGTAAAGGAGAAGGATTTTGCTGGTCGTGATCTCACGGATGACAGAGGTTTCGAGTTCACCACCAGCGCAGAACGGGAAATCCTTCGAGATGTGAAGGAGAAGCTTGCATACGTCGCGCTTGATTTTGAGCAGGAACTGGAGACTGCAACGAACAGCTCTGCAGTAGAGAAGAGTTACGAGCTGCCTGATGGACAAGTTAACACTATTGGTGCTGAAGGGTTCCGCTGTCCGGAAGTGTTGTTCCAGCCATCATTGATTGGAATGGAAGCTGCAGGCATTCACGAAACTTCCTACAACTCCATCATGAAACGTGATGTGGATATTAGGAAGGATCTCTACGGAAACATTGTGCTCAGTGGTGGATCGACTATGTTCCCTGGTATTGCTGATCGTATGAGCAAGGAAATAGCAGCTCTTGCTCCAAGCCGCATGAAAATTAAGGTAGTGGCGCCACCTGAAAGGATGTACAGTGTCTGGATCGGAGGGTCAATCCTAGCATCACTGAGCACTTTCCAGCAGGTGATGCTTATTTATCCTTGTAAAATGAACCCTCATATTCATCTAATTACTTTCCTTTAGTAAGGTCTAAAGATGATCCAAAAGTGTGCCAAACAATCTTCATGTCCGTCGTCCAGTATGTTACTCATTCCTTATGTGAAATTGCAGATTTCGTTATGCCTAAGAATTAAGGCCAACAAATCTTGTTGAAAATCAATACCAAAATGGGATCTGTGTCACTGCTTCCATTCCATTATATTATTTTGATTCATATCTGCCTTTGAGTTGTATGTTGGGGACGATTCTTTGTAAGACAAATGGCTTAGATTGAATGTGATAGGGAGCCGGGGTGGGGACGGCTTCGGCAACTGACTTTTGATATCACTTGCCACAAAATAAACTTTGAATGACTCAACTTGACAAGTTTAAGACAGGCCAAGGGACAGGTTTCCTGTGTGAAGGACAACACAAACTAAAATCTAATATTATGAATTAACATTAATAATCAAAATGATCTTGAATGACAAATTTTACCGAATTTGACATGAAATCGGGGGGGTTGGAAGACTAACAAAGTGCCAGAAACGGATGTGATTGTCTCACGTGATTCAGAGGAAGATAGTAAAATACAAGGCAAAGATACTTTCTCCATTAAAAACTATAAGAAATAGCTGCTGTAGTTTCTCATACTTTTGCATCTAATCCTCCCGGAGGTACGAAGACCACATCGTTCCACTTGGAGTTTGAGCAATGCTGCAAAAATGTGTGTTAAGTTTGCTAAAAAAGAAAATATGTCCAGGAAACATTTACATGTATAGATAGTCACCTGCATATCTTGTATTATTTCTTCTAGAGGGGTCACCTATATACATAAACACCACCATTTTCATATAGGCAGCTTACATCAGAATTCCGTAATTAATGTAATAGAATTTACCTCAATGATTTGGTCCAAATCTGGTATCTTGTTTCTCAATCTTTTCTCTTCTTCACGTAGTGCTTTTTCTAAGTCCTCCTAATTACCAAGGATCCATCATAATAAATATCGAATTAAATAACTCAATTAATTAAAGGGTAAAATACAATTTGCCCCCTAAACTATTCGTCATGTAACATTTACACTCCTAAACTAACAAATATAACACTTTCCCCCTTGGTTGAACATAAATGCCACTCATGTCTTGGATAATTATATTATTTTCAATATATTTTAGTATTTTATGCATTAAATAATCACCAAATTATTTTTTAATTTAATTTTTTTAATAAGTAAAATATTTACATATAATATACATAGTAGATACACAATAAATATAAAATAACTAACAATTCATATATGCTTCTTAAGAGAAATTGACAAATATATATATATATGCTTAACCAAAAGCTGAATATTTTTAATAAAAAATTAATAAATAAATTTTATCATATCTTTAAAACAAATAAATTAAAAAACCAATATTTGATTATTCATTTTATCTAAAAGAATAAATAGTTAATAACTTAATTTTATCATCAAATTAATAAAATACTTTCATGAAATTTTTTATGTGTATTTATTGTACTCATTTATTAGTTATCTTTGAGTTTGTAAAAAAAATCAAACTATTTAACTCACTAAGTATATTTTACTGTATTATAAATAAAAAAATATTTTTTTCAATTAAGAAAATTTTAATTAAACTTAAAATACAAAATTACTTAAAAAAGGAAATTCTTTGAACTATATATATATATATATATAACATAAGGATAAGATTCTCTAAAAATGTAATTGTGAAGCGTAAGTATTACATTGTTAGTTTATGGAGTAATTATTATATGATGAATAATTCAGGGGCAAAGTATATTTTATCCTTAATTAAAATAACTTGATTATAAAATTACCTTTCTAAAGAAAGCTGAAGGTGGATTACCGGGGCTCCCCTCCACCCTCATACTTGCAGCTTTGGACTAATTAAAACACCAATTACAAAACACGTACGTACAGAAAGCGTCGTTAATTTATAAACAATAATAAATAGGACAATTAAGAATGTAAAAATATAAAATACGAGTAAATAATTGAGTGAACCTGGAAAATGGGAACCCCTGTAAAGCTCTCATCATTACCAGCCTTGTTTCTTCCCTCTCGCTTCCTAATCAACTTAGAAAGGGAAAAACAAATTACTATTAATGACTGTATATGGTTAAAAGTTGTGGTACGTAATTATTATTACCAATGTTAAAAATAATCAGATTTGAATCTAAAAGATATGGTATGTAAATTAAAATAATAAATATTTGGCATAGGATAATTGATTAGTAATTTGGGATTACCTGCACTGCATTTTTGATTTGAGATATATCAGGTATCAGCCTAACATTAGTAAAACTGTACTGCTCAGGACTCATCCACATTTCAATAGGCTGAAATTAGAAGCTTTGTAATTAGAGAATTGAAGAATGTTAATAAAAGTTAGAAAGGAATTTGAGGATTAATAACCTCAGAAAGTGGAACAGGAGCGACTCCAGAACACCACTCCAGTAGTCCGTAGTCGTAACACGAAAACAAAGCGTCGCAATCTGCTTCATTGAAGAAGTAGAATGCAGCATTTCTATTCACTACTTGAGAACCAGATTGGACACAGGTGATACCACCAGAAAATCTATAAACAGGGACATTAGCAAATCGCTGTAGGATTGTCACTCGGGAGATAGTGTACACGGTGACAGTTTTGGAGTGTCAGTCGAAATAGGAAAGACGGAGGGATGGTTTGCGTAACTTAATTATATCTTACGAGTGTATAATATTTATATATATTATATTTTGGACTATTGATGAGTTTAGTTAAACTTTATATATTTAAATATTATATCAAAAGAATACAACGAACCGTATTTAAATACAATGTAACCGATGCTGCATAACGCCATTTTTAACGCCAAAAGCCTAAAATTATAATTAAATGCAAGCAACACATATTTATGAAGGGTAAATCAGAGAGAAAATTACGCATTCAAACCCATTGGTCTTTCAAAATGAACACTTGTTCAAGAAATGCTTTCGTGCTAACTTTGAGCATTGCTCTGTGCTTCTTGTTCCTTTTCCTTGCACCAGCATATGCCCAGAAACATCACAAACCAGAGCTAAAGCCAAAACAAGTTCCACAACCAAGTCCACAGCCTAAACCAAACACAAAACCCAACTCAACCTCATCAAAAACCAAACCCAATGCAACTTCACCATACCATTTTGTCAATCACTTCTGCCTCTCCAGGAGACTTGACGTTAAAACAACCTTCTGCTTGCAGGTTTTGAGATCGAATCCCAATAGTACAACGGCAAATGATAACCAGGCACTCCTGGACATTGCTGCTGACTTGGCAATACAATTCGGCAACAAAACCATAATTTTCCTGAAACAGTTGTTCAAAGACAAGACAACAAAGCCAAACTTGAAGCCCGTAATTGAGGAGTGCCTGTCAGCTTACGATGGTTATCTCGCACAATACAAGGTGCTTGTGCAGGAAGCAAAAACTGAGGCTCAGCTGGGAAGCTACGATGCTGAATTAGCCAAGATTGAGATAAGCCGGTGTGTTAACGCTGTGGCTAAAACTAAGAATGCTGATATTGAAGCACAAAACAAAATTGCCCTGGACTATGCTAAGCTTTCACAGAATATTGCTGATTCAATAGACGAATAAGTCTCCATCCTGAATTAGATGTTCTGGAGGAAAGAACAGCATAGTACTAATCAAAATGGAATGTTCCCGTTCAGACTACATAAATAGCGTCAGCACAGAATTTTATTACCTTCCAACTGCCCTGATCCTATGTGAATTACGTAATTGAATACAGAAACTTGTGTCAGTTCCAACTCACACTCCTTGAATTACCTTAAGCGGCCATCATTACTGATGCAGCAAGCATTCATCTGCTCTTAGATATCAAATACATCAGACAAGAAAAGATCATTTCAACTATACTTGCTTTTATACATTACATCTTAGAATTTAAAATAAAGTGTACTATCTATTTGGTTGAGCAAGAGATCTCAGGTAATAATGCACCACGCATCCGCAGAGGACCATTGCCTCTTCGTCCTTTTCCTTCTGTTGTTTCTCACAAAATAGATGACTAATACCAATCAAGAGATATTGAAGACTTGCCTATATACTATAGTTCCATATTTCCCTTGAACGCATCAGAATAAAGAAAGTGTTAAGAAACTAGTAGGGGGCCAACAATCCAATGAAAAAATGGTCTGGTAAAATGAATAATAATAAAGTTAAAAAAAGCTGATAGCTTCAAAAGAGTCATTTACACCCACTCCAATCTGCCCTGGTACTCCACATGCTGTTGAATTTTACCATTTGCTAAGAGTGCCTGATTCACCACCTTAGCAGGTCTAGTGCTATACTTCACTTCAAATCTTGGTAATTTTCTAATATGTTCTCCGATGTTTTCTCGCGTATTTGGAGAAACTTCATCAAGGAACTCATCAGCAACATCTCCATCTTCATCTATTCTAAGGTTCCTCGCATACCATCTCAAACCCTGAGCAATCAGGAATGATTATTAAAAGGTCTACACACTAACACTTAGAAGTATCAAATATGCAGCAGTAGACATAGTTATATGAATCTGTTATAACGCATAGAAAAGATAGTTACTTAGACATCTACACAGGATTAACGAAAAACTGGATAAAAAACTTTGGCTGCTTCCTATTCAGTAAGTCATATGCACAGCAGTGACTGAATATCTTAAACATAAGAGGAGTATATCCAAGGAAAACACATAGAACCAAAGGATATCAAAATAATACAATTTCTGACTAGGTTACTACTTGTGGGGCACAATAAGTACACAAACACACAGTCTAGCATTTTCAACTTTGCAATCTGAAGGCCGGGGACGATCTTGTTAATGACACCCACAAGAATTTCAGAAGGTAGTTTTCAACTTCTAGCTCCGATCATCAACCTTTTTCACTTTGCAAGCTTTAGCTACTAATAAAAGCCCCTGCATTCCAAAAATCATCAACTCTCATCCACCTAACCCCATGCAGATTAGTCCAAATCGTCATCATGAAAACCTAAGTCAGTACAATGAGACCACCAAACTCATGCCCGACATTCAAACGCTTAATATAAGTAAAATTGCAACCAATAACGATAACAAACATTGAAAAGAAAACAACTTGAACGCAACGCAA
>NC_026147.1:23884785-23896885 GCF_000512975.1 Sesamum indicum | reverse complement strand
AATTTAAAAGAAAAGAAAACGGCAAAACGTTCTCATTTCCCCTAATTAAACAGACCTGAACTCCCCCATCCCCCGCATGGCAGAATACGAGAAGGGGTGGGTTTTGGTCCCGCTCGAGTGGGGTACTGAAGTCTTTACGGGGCATGCTGACATAAGCAGCAGCGGAGTCGTGATGATGGTGCCGCTGCTCTCCATTTCTCGTAATTCCTAGAATCAGCCATAGTCTTCTCAACAATCCCATCCCCACTCCACCACTCACTGCATATACATACACATATCACATACAATACATAGATTTGTATATAGATATTGGTTGAGCAAACATGGATTTTGTGATTGTGCAGAAGAAATTGGAATAAGAAATCCCAAAACTTTAAGCAATATACATATATATATACGTTCGGGTTGAAAATAGAAGCCCAATCGTGTAAAAGGACAAGATTGGGCCTAACAATCTTTTGAGTAATTGAGCAATAGGGCTAAATGGTTTAGATGAAAGCCCAATATGGTACACTGATAAATTGGGCCTAAACTAAAGCTATTGGGCCACCCTCATTTTTTTATCCAATTGCAAATATTGCATCATCCTTTTGGTTCTCTAATCACTTTTGCTCGTCATATACGCAAACGTAATTTCATTGACTATTCTAAGCTAAATATTATTGTTGAATTCCGGACAACATTGGCAACTTCACTAATTACCTACTTTAGATTGTCTTTTCTCTTTTATGTTTCATATAACATTTTATTTTGAAAAATTGTCTAAAACCTACAATCTCATTTCAAATACTTGTTGTCATACGACATTTTACACTCGGAATAAATGTGAAATACTTTAATAATAATGATTTAAATTTTTTGAATCAAAACAAAATAACTCAGTAGTATTAGAAAGTTCAAACTTTAAAAGATTAGGGGTATATTAATAATTTGTGTTCAAACTTTAAAAGATTAGACGTATATTAATAATTTGTGACGAGACATAAGTAAAATCGAATTAGGTTTTTTTTTTTCCTATTAAAAGGGGAATAAAGTAATGATCAAAAGTGTCATTCATCATAAGTCCTATTAATTTTATTGAGTTGGGACTTAACTTCAAAGTAAAAGAAAATTGAGCATCAATTGGACCCGTTTATGTTGCTGATTCGGGTCTTTACCTCAATAAAATGGATGCCACCACCATGTGAAGATCATCATGTCATAAACCAGTCCCTACCAACTTCAGCTGTCCTTTCATGATTCCTAGCGTGATGTCTATACATATATATCGCACAATCACATGCACCTCACCAACCATTTCATGGACGCCGTCTACATTATTATTCCCCTACTATGAAAAAGAAAAGGGATAGACTACATTGACATTGCATAGAGTTAGATTAAAATACATAAATATTTCATATTTGTTTATAAAATTATAGTCATATCTTTTGAAGTTGTAGTTGTAATTATAAGTATACCTTTTGAGATATATTACACTAACACCCCTATAAAGCCGTACCAATAATTTTTGTAAAATGCAGAAAATATTAATTTGTGTATTTGAACCTAAGATTAAAAAATCATTGTAAATTCACCCAAAGAAAAAGAAAAAGTGAGCTGCCAAAAGTTGAATACTACTTTTTCATGGGCATGCAACGGGAACCGAGGCTTTTTCATGCCTTTAACAAGCATATAAATGATGAACGTAGTCACCATTCACAGCCCACAAAACCTGGCTATAACCAAGATCCGAAGATGGAGAAGAGCAGGTCATCTGAATTCGGGTTTGAAGACCGAACCGACCCGTATACGTTCAATGGTCCGAGGGGGAAGGGTCCGTCAAGTGATCCGGAAGTGAAGAGGAAGAAGAGGATTGCTGGGTACAACATGTTCACAACAGAAGGTAAAGTGAAAGCGTCTGTGAGAGAGAGTTTGAAGTGGATCAAGACCAAAATCAATGATATTCGTTACAGTTTGTAACCATTTTAAATTTTATGTAGTGTATATAAATAATTAATGAGGAGTACGTGATCACATCATCATCTCTTGCTCCTAATTCCTGTCTTGATTTTGTTGTCTGTGAGAGACACAACAAGAATCTATTCCTCTTCTTTGTTGATTTGGGTGTTAAGAGCTTTGGAATTTATAAACAGACTATATTGGCCTCGATACTATTTATTTATTTTATATGTTTCAGGATGAAATTTACGATTAAAGTATGGATATTGACGCATGTGGGAGAAATTAATGTTTTATGTGTTGAGTGTATAGATAATTATCATATATATTTATTTTTAAAATATAGGATATAGATTAATTATTTAACTAGCCCTCGTATTAAATAACGGGGGTAAATTTTATAAGATCTAAGCTCTATATATGAAGATTTTTCAAAAATAGCATATAGATTAATTATTTAACTGCTCCGACGAATTAAATAACGGGTGGAACATTAATAAGATCTAAAGCTCCAATCAAGATTTGTGATTCGAGTCAGCTCTCCACAGCTTCCGCGCATCATGACCATTACTGGGCTCCTATTAAGATCCAGTTCGCTAAACATTTGGGCTAAGGACTTAGATATGTCCGAGCAGCACACGGCAGATCAACAAAGCCCAGTCCAAGACTTGAATAGGTCTTTGACTTTGAGCACCCAAAGAAGATTTACTTTTGCCAAAGAATATATATCCATGTAAATGACCAAAATACATATGATGATTATTTATTTTCCCTTGATTAAGAAAAGACAACATTTAATCATCATACATCCCAGAATTGGTTCTTTGTCATAATTCCATTGTCTTTCAAGAATGTAAACAAATATCAAGAATTGAATCATGCTAGTGCACTTGAAATTTTACTACCTTTCATGTTTGTTATCACTCAAGAAACTGAATAAATCACCCAAATGGAGTATTTATATAAACTTTTATACATGATTACACAAGTTAAAAAGTGGGGAAGCTGAAGGGGAGGTAGAAGATCAATTCTCATTCAAGATCTAAAATTCCGAAGTTGGAGAGCAGGATTTTAACTTGATCCACAAAGTCTGAGCCTGTTGCATATTCTGTCAACATTCCCACAGCAAAACCAAACATTGCCCACCTGCTCAAACCATATTTCCAACACAGAAACAATCATGAAAATGGCTAACCAACTCAAGCAAATGTATGCTTATATGCTCCTTCTGGAAACATCATTAAGAAAATGGTTTTGGTTCAGTTTGAGTAAACAAGATCCTAGGAAGAGCAAGATAGTCAGGCATAATGACGTATATCAGGAATATATAATGTGAATTAAGTAATTCTTTTATAGAATTTTTCTTCATATGGATCGAGTTTAAAAATACCACATGACACCAATCATGTATAGATTTCACTACTGACGCAGTATAATTTACACCATTTTCATGTTATCAAACCTGGTCCATATAAGAAAGTCCCCCATTTATCGGGCACATGTAGTAGCATGACTTGTGCTATAAAGTTGTACTTGTTAAGACTGTTAGTTCAAGTAAAACGAACGGTTACAATGGGTGGCAAAATTACTATAAAGAATCAAGCCATTTATGCTTAGTGGAACTCAAGAAAACTAAAGCTAACTACACTTTGGCAAATCTCCACAGACTAATCATATTGAAACCAGAGTAATTGCAGGTCTACAATCTAACGAATTCAGCAAGCAACTAGAGAGCTGGTCATCTTAGTTCTAGCACACAGGAAGACATCTGCTGACCTAGCCAATAACCTGATTGTGCCTTGCAAGAAACTAGTGAAGAAAAGTTTATCTTCGTTCATGAACCATTACTCGGCAATTTTTATGTTTGCTTCTTTTCTTTTCTTGGCTCATTGTTAACCCCAGTTATAGTTCAAAATCCTTCTATAAAGAATTTTAGAGTATCAAATAAATCTCCAATTCAAGAATAGAGCCTAAAAGTAGGGTGTCACAAGAATGACAAACAAATCAAGTATAGATAGAATTTAGACACTCATTTTCTTTTCTACGATTTGCAATTCTAATGTCAGAGACCTAAGCTCTCCAAATGCAACGTGGGGAGAGATAAACCACGAATCATTTCTTTTTTCCAAAATACTAAAATTTCATTAAAGACTGGATTTTTACATTCTCAACAACTTAAGTTGAATATCTAATTCCTGCCTACAGAATAACAACCTGCCAATCATAAATTGACGCAAGCTCACAGCATTAATGTGAATCAGTATCAATCCAATTCAAGAAGATAAAATAACTACAGACAAATAACCAGAAAAAATTAGCATCTAGAATCTAAAATAAAAGAGACAAAGGAAAGGGTCGCAATGACTTCGTCATTACCTGCCATTGGAGATTTCATTCTTTCCAATGAACCCAAAGAAGGGACCTTGATTGGCTTCCTCAAGCTTCTTCTGCTTGAAATACTCTTGAAGCTCTTTGGCCTTCTGCCTCTGGAACTCCAAGGTAATCACACCCTTGTCGCCCACAGCAGCAGCAGCCGGCTTGGGAGGCGCGCTCGGTGGCTGAGAGGAAGTGGGCGGAGAAGTTGGTGGTGGTGGAGATGGTGGGACGGGCTTTACAGGTGCCGGAGCCACCGGCCTTCTTAAAGGGCCCTCAGCTTGAGAGCTTCTTATGGTGAATCTGAACGTGGAGGAAGAAGAAGAGCGGGCGGAAGAAGAGCATGATGATGGAGTTGGAGATGAAGTGTTGGGGATTTTGATGCATGGGAATGAAGGCGATGATGCGACTGACATTTCTGCCCTGGCCTTGTTCTATTGTTTGTGATATTCTGTAATTCTGTCCGGCTATAGCTGTATGTATGGATGTACTTTTCTTGAATGGTTAGGGGAAGAGGAGATTGTAAATCAGTGATAGTTTGGGAGTGGGACGGTTGTGGATAAGATGCAGCCAAGTTTCTGCAAAACTGGTGGTTATATTTTAAGTCAAATGTCTAAATTGCCACAGGGAACAAGGACACGAAGGTGGGAAATGAAAATTTTCAGGGATACAGTGATTGCACAAAGTAAGCATATGCAAATTATGAAAAGTGGGCAAAAAGCAATTGGTATTGTTGTAGATTCAGGCTGGCCAGAACTATTCAACTGACACGGTTGAGATTAAGCCGATGAGTTAGGCAGTATCAAGTTCATAAAATTGGTATTTTCCCATAATTTTCCAGGCATCTGTTATGTAAATATCAAATCCGTCAATGTTTTGCTTGGCAGTTAGGACAGGCTTCCTAGAGTTTCAAACTTCAGTAAGAACATTCTAAGAGTACACCAGGGGACATGATCGATAGTCCAGAGTACCAAAGAGATGAAAGCCTGAACACTCATAGTCGGTCCATGGGATTTCTTTGATATTCCTGCAGCAAATATCTGTAGGATGATGAACTTCCACAAAGGAAATCATAACTATGTAGGGAATACCGCTCCAGCAGAAATACTTTAATACATTAAATTTACACGGCTTTCAAATAATTCTATTTCATATTGACAACTACAGAATACAAAATAAGAGTTTCTCCCTCATTTGTCCTCTCAGCAGAAGAAATGGAGAATTCTCCAAATTTAAATAACGAACTAGAAACAAGAGGCAGTGTCATTGCCAAACATGAATAGCAACTAGAGAAAAGATAAGCCCAATGCAACAAAATTGGAACGCAAGCCAGAATATAGACAATAAATCAATCAGCCAAGGAAGGTATCTTGCTTCGCCTCAAACTTTGCTTTATCCATCACGCAACAGGAGAGCTAAGTGATGTTCAAGCCACTCGCATTTTCAAGCAACACCTGGTAGGTTGCCTGACAGAAATCGGGCCATAGAAGGCCAGGAAATGCTCAGACTACATTATCCTACATGCACAAGTCCTCTCGCTCACATGGTCAAAATCGTCGTCCGAGCCAACTTCACTGAGATCATTTAGATAGTTGTATTAGTAAGTGGACTATTAAATTTAACCAAAGAAGCTTACAGCATATAAAAGTAAGAACAAGCACATCCCATCATTCTCAGTTCCCACAAAATCATGAGTGGATTTTGGAAAAATGTATTCTTTGGAAAGATAACACAAGAGAGTTTCGATAAAAGCATTAAATGGATTAACAGATTTACATCTAAATGATACCACAGGTAGAGACAAGACGTCTAAAAATAAGGTCATAAAGTTATGCAATACAAAAGGTAATCCAAGAGACTGCAATTCCTTTTCAGATTATAACTGCAGTCAATAAACTATTAGATGACAGAGTAAGCCACAACACATATATGAGGCATTCTTCATGGATCCCAGAGCATATTAATTTGGAACACAAAGAACAGTCTTCTATCTATCTTTTTCAGGATTTGAATTATAGTAACAAACTGAGCAAAAAGGATTCAGAAAAAGGGATAAAGTCACAATAGTCAAATTATAAGTCCACAAGGGCGTGACTTTGCCTCTTCATCAATGCCTTCCCACCAAATCTTGATGGGCAAGCTGTCATGTCCAACACTTGTGCCATAATAAGTTCATAACTCCTCAGTATTACCAATTAAACAAAATTCACTGTCCCACCAATATTCAGTGGCATAACAGGGTTACCTAAAAAAACCTTCTGAAAGAGAATTTCATGTTCTTCAGTGAACCTTACTTCAATATATCTGAAACCCAAAGGGGCCATGCAAAGCCCACTGGCCTGTTATATTTCACTTGGTTTGCTTATTTATTAAACCATCAATACAGAAGAGTTGAAGAAGCATCCCGAAACATTTTTAGGATCCTTCATCAGCTAATACTGCAAGTCCAAGACAACTATCATCAGTCCTCAACAACTCCAAACACTTTTTTGCCCTCATTCAAGTATTACTTTGGATGAGCAGCTGAGGATCTTAGATATTAAACCTACTCAACTCAAATTGAAGCCACATGCTATCTGTCCAACCTCTGTAACCAAACAATTCAATTGTCCTATAACATCTGTACTTCTCATCGTTAAATAGAAAGACTAAAAGCTCTTTTGACCACTTAAGACCGTCAAGAAGTCAAATTGGGAACCGTAAACCAGTCTCTCATAGAATAGAAAGCCCAAAAATGGGGCCAAAATCATTAATATAGCATTTAATGATACTCTTTATCACAAGGCCAAATGCATCGTGAAGAATGGTCATCGGATAATAATTCGACATGCCATACAATAGAGCTGAGTCACAGCCTTTATGGGAGGCAGTTATTAGTCTAATGTGGCAATCTGAAATTGATGTCAACTAACAACTGCTCCAATTTTCAGATATAAAATAACATAACTAAGTATCAGTCAAATGAGTAAGTTTTACAATTTAGAGCTCTATGTCTGCAAACATAACTTAGAAAGAAGGTAGAAGGTAAACAGAGTTGATTGAAGCATGCACAATAAACTCTGTATCTTATGCTACATCACATAAACTGCTTTGAATAGCAAAATAATCCCCTTCTAAGGTAGAAAGAAACAGTACAACAGAATAATCTCCTGAGGAAGTGGTCCTTATCAATCTTATTCATATTCATTTCAATCTTAACAATCATTCAATCGATTGATTCTAACAAGTATGGAACAAAATAAGGGAATAGATTGGTAACAAGCATACAAGCAAGTGAAGAATCACTGAAGAATTTTAAGGTACAAACCAATATGGTTAAAACAAGTTGTCTATGTAGCAATAAGTCATAGTAAGTTATCATACCTCATCTCAAATTCCCGAATCTCAAAAAGGTCGCCCCCAGTTGTATCTGTCCACTGCACTTTCCTCCTCTGCGTTTGACAAGCAACATCATTGCTTTTTTCGCATGATGTTTCATGCTCGGGCTTTCTATCACCACCCCTGCTGCCAGTGGAAGCAATTGGAGCACTATTTGTTTTCTTCAAGCTACTCCTAAGACTAACTATCCTCTTACTACGATCACCATCATCAACACAACCAGGTGAGGTTTTTGGATCCTTACTCTCATCAAAGACTGGAGGCCCCGGCTGAACTTCTCGAGTTTGTGTTGGTCCCACTTTCAGAGGAGATGGGCTCTCAAGTCCAGCGGCAGCGCGACCAAAACACGCAAAGGAAGCGCACCCGCGGACAGGCCGGTTCTTCGCAGAAGCCAGCTGGAGATCAGGATCAGTCTCTTGGTCCACCAACTGGTACTGATTCCACGGCGTCACTCTCATGGGTTTCTCTTCGTTTTTCTGACCCAATAAAAGAAGGGTCAGGCCCTTACTGTACCCGGAAGCTGAAGAAGAGAAAAACCCTCCTCCTTCTACTGCAAATAACATCAGTTCTTCTCATCTGAGAACCGCACAGTTACTTTCTTTCATCGATGTAACAGTGTAATTCACCTGCATTGTGCAATTCATAATTGGTGTCACTTACGTGGCAGCATTATTTTTTAAGCATAATAAGGTGACAATTCCCCCAATTTGAGAGCCATATTATTATAAAACCATCAGCCTTCTAATAAAGATTATACCAAACTACAGATGACCTCCAGTGAATCACAGATTGAATGTGGAGACACATAACACGATTTCCAGAAACTTGGTAGTCTCAAAAATTAGCAAAACTGATACTTCCCAGTAGTTGGACTTAGTTCTCTAACTTATTTATGACACGACGAACAGCTAAAAATGTATAAACAGTAAAGATCAGCCAAATACTCAAAACTAAAGACAAGTGAAAAGACAAAAACCAACAGGATTCACAGATTCATCAAAATAGGGTCAAAGAAATCTCGCTATCACTAGAAAGCTGCTAATAAAGTTATATTCCCTGAACAATATCACACAATCGCTTAAAGGAAACAAGAAGCATAACTACATTCTAACTAACAACTAGGAGGATTCCCGTACAGTAGGAGCTATATCGCCAAAGATCTCAGAAGTGTGGCCTGTGGTAACTAACTATCGAGCAAAACAAATCGACGCAAGCGCAGACACAGATTTACCACAGGTAAATACTCGCACATAACAGTATACTCGATATCGGTATATAACTACAGATGTTTATACACATACGCGGAGGGACATACAGATCTGACAGCGATCTCCGGCGACAATTCACCGGGCGGAAAACTGCATCTCCAGTTGCACCCCGAACTTTCCGGCGTACAGATTAACTGCTATGCAAATAGAGTTGGGAGATCGATTGGATTAGGAAAGGAAACAAGATTTTTTCCAATTTATGTATGATTTTTTTGGCGTAGGGAGAGAGGAATGAGTGTGTTTACGAGAGGGAAGGAAAATGGAATGAAAGAAATAATTGTGAAATAGTAAAGAAAATGAAGAAATGGGAAGAAGATTAAAAAAAAGGAAATTTGTGGGGGGGAAAAGATGGGATAGCGACTCTTTGGCGCACGATAGCGATGGGTCCGCCTATAAATTTTGGAGTAATGTATTAATGATGATGTGTATATGTCTGTAATAGATTTATATTATATGGTTATTTGCATCCAGGTCTTTGTTGTTTTTGCTTTTAGCATTCATTTTATTCAATTCAAGTTTTTTTATATTTTTATTCTCATATTTCTGGGTAAAAATTAGAGTAAATATAACGTATTTTTTTTTATATTTATTATATTTATAAATAATTTTTTATTATTTAAAAAATTACAAATACTCTTATTATTTTAACATTCGTTCAACAACTAGCATCGTAACATGAAAATAAAGATGAAAATATTATTAGTTATGGAGGGGAGAGATGAAGTCATATTATAACTTTATATCCTTTGCTTTTGGGAAAAACAAAGAGAGTTTTGTTTGTTGAGTTACAGTTTGACCACTCACTCTCTATCTATCTTGCATGTGTAATAATAATGACAAATGAGCTTTTTCAAAAAGGTAAAGGGGGTAATAGAAGATAAAGGTAGTGCAAAAAATTTTGATATGTGAACCCAAATCACTATTCACTACAATGAATGCAGTTTGATATGTGATCCCATATGACACCCCACCCATCGCTCAACTTCTCATCACAGATTGATTTGTCAGGACATGCCAATTTTTGGCTCTTATCCCTCACTCCATTATTATTCCCAATAATTCTTGTTTTTGCCCAATTACACTTTCGCGAAATTAAAGACTATATTAAGATAAAATCAATGAATGACAAATTAATACAAAAACAGACAACCATTTCGCATTCAGACGACTTAAAGCCAAAGTACGAGGTGTTGAAGAAGAGGTCGTGGGCATAATGGCATGGCATGTGCTTGCATTTCATAAGCATAAATGTAGAATTAATAACTATTATGATATAATTTGGACGGAGAGTTCATTTCTTGGAACTGCTCATTATCCTCCTCAAAATCAGTTTATTGGAAATGCAACTCTGACTCCCTTTAAATTCTCAAATAATTTGAGAGAAATTATGTACCGAATACCTACTTTTTTATTTCCCCATTAAACAAGAGTGCTAGATTCTTTGAATTGTTAGACAAATACAACAGCCGACGGGAACTAATTAAGCGTGTTCAAGCACAAAGGATGTAAGAGACGCCCAGCCCGAGAATTAGTTGCTAGAACCAACGACTGAAAGGAGTTTGCAGATTATGGGATTCTCATCCTCGCTGTTCCTTTTCTTATTAGGTTCGGTTCAATCATGTTGATTGATGAGTCGTCTCGTGGGCAGCACAGTTGCAGGGTCAGCAATTGGACTGGGAGGGTCAGTTTCTTTACGTGATTTGATTGTGGCCCTTCTCGTCCGGAACGAATCGTATTCGTGGGTTGAATGAAATGGCTTTATGTCGGCTCCCTAAATGTTATGCCTGATGGGTAATATATCCGACGGTTAGATAATTAACTTATTTTTAATTTTCTAAATTATAAACTTAATTTCATGACAAAAAAACAATCTAAACGTATAAGAGTTAATTACACTTAAACTTCTTATAAAAATGTAAAAAATTATACTTTCTCATGAAAATATTTTAAAATTATATTTATTTAAATTCATTGATAGAATTTGAATGAAAAATATTAATATTAATAAAGTATAATTTTAACATAATTTCTCAATTTATAGGGATGAAAGTGTAATTAACCCTAAAATTAATGGTACGGTAACACTGTATGATTGGTGTGATTGGGTCTTATCGAGCGAGGCCCATCCCTTCTGAGACCCCATCCCACTAGGCCTAAATTGATCCATAAATCCCCATCCGGACCAGTTTGTAATTTTATAAAAGTATACATGAAATTTTTGTTGACATTTAAGGGTAGTGACAGAGTATGTGTGTATATTAGAATATGAAATAATTGAGAATTTTTGGAGGTGGTGGGTCCATGAGTATATAGTTTTAATTATGAGGCCCCACCAAAAATATCAACCTGTTGACTTAAATTATTCCTTCTTAGGTAATTCCGGTTGTGATCTTACCATTCATCTCACTATTTTGCTCTTATCCCTTTCTTCCCACCCTTGTTTCATATTAATACCAGCCTCCATAAATTAAATAATTCCACCTTGTAAAATTAAATATTATGTGATTTAAAAAATTGCATTTAACATTTTTCTATCTTAGGAATGTTAAATGTAATTTTAAAAATTATAAGAATTTACGTATAATTTCACAAGATCTTAAAAAAATAAAATGTAATTATCCCTAAAATTATAATAAATGATATATGGTACAATAAATTATTGATGGTTTGGAATAATGTGTTTAATGTAAAACCCAAAAGCACAAATCCCTAAATTCACTAATCACCAAAAAAATTTCCGACTTTTAAAGATTCGTTTCTTCCTCATAACCCGCACGGATGGATCATTTAATACTCTCTTTCTAAGTGTTGGAAATTTTAAGAAGAGAGTTTTTGCAGTAGTTTAGGAGATTGTGAAATATGAATCTTATTTTAGGAATTTCAAATGGGAAATGGAATTAAGGAAAGGAGGATTTAATTGATGTAGATTATGAAATTTTAATGATGATTATGTGTATGTTATTAGAAAATAGCATATGATTATGCTATTTTAGACTATATATTATTATTATTATTATTATTAATTAGCACCACTGCTATTTATAAGTTCGCGTGTCGGAGGGGTGTGGTGAGTCAACTCGACCGAGTCATCATGGGCTGCTGCGTCTCCAAGGAGCATACGCCGCGTTCAGCGGAGAAGG
>NC_026147.1:23880614-23884590 GCF_000512975.1 Sesamum indicum | reverse complement strand
CTTCCTCCGTTAACGGTGCCCACTCCGGCGGAGGTTCGGCGGGTTTCACGGAGTTTTTGCTTTCGGAGTTGAAGTCAGCCACCAACAACTTCAGCTCCGAGAATATCGTCTCGGAGAGCGGCGAGAAGGCTCCCAATGTCGTTTATGAGGGTCGGCTGCAAAACCGTCGGTGGATCGCCGTCAAGAAATTTACCAAAATGGCCTGGCCTGATCCTAAACAGTTTGCTGTGCGGTTAAACACGCATAAGTTTCTTTGAAGTTTTGAGCTTTTTTTGGAGTTTTTTATGAACGAAATGGGGTTTTGGTTATCGGGTAATTGGATGCTTTTTGTTGTTGTACAGGAGGAAGCGAAGGAAGTGGGGAAGCTGAGGCATAAGAGGCTGGCGAATCTGATTGGATATTGTTGTGATGGGGATGAGAGGCTGCTCGTAGCTGAATTTATGCCTAATGAGACGCTTGCCAAGCATTTATTCCACTGTATGTTGTGTTGCCCAAATATCGTACATTTGTCTTTTAATTCCGCATTTGTTTGCCATTGCTGGTTTTCTTGAACTGACCATGTGCATTTTTGTAATTCTTGTAAATATCGTCCAATCCATAGCCTGTCGGATTTAGCAACATTATTTAAGTTGTCATCTTAGAGTTTAGCTGTCGGGCTCAGAGTTGGTGGTGGCTTAAATTGTGTCATTCTTGAGATTCTGATATCCTTTCGCTTTGAGCTGTGAAATAAATAGGACTGCTGAAGTTGCTGAATGTTCATTGTTCCAGAGATGAATGATTGATAAGCGCGCATATTTAATCTTGGAAACTAATGGTTGCCTATCAATGTCTATCATCAGCAACAATTACTGTTGACTGATCCATGTAATGTAAAAGTAGCTCGTTCTAACAACAGAATGTTTGATTCCTGACCCTTAAGCAGCCCCCTGAAGAATTTGTTTATTATGGGTACAGGGTCTATAAACTATAAGAAGGCATGACGTATTACAGCAATCCATTGGCAAAGTTAGCGAACTCAAAAGTTTTCACAAAATAGAATTTATATCAAAATTATGTGGTCGCAATCGTAGAACTTTAGTTATGTAAAGCCCTGTGACTCATCAATTATTTGTTTGTCGATGATTGTTGTTTTTCTGTAAGTTAGAAATGCAAGCAGCGTTTGGCGCACATGGTAACAACCTGAAATGGGGAGAAACGAGCTGCATGAAATGTTTGTATTTTCATGAAATTGTGGCAATCCACTGATGAACTTAAAAGATTTCTTAGTTCGAAGGTTACGTGCCTGCATATAAGAACATTTCCTCACAGGAAAGCTTGTGACGCATTTAATTATTCTTTAATGATGATGCACTTTTGGGAGTAAGTTCTAACGCACTTATCCCACATTTTTGTGGAAGGGTTTCAACTAACTTATATAATGGGGTTTTCTTTCTCCTAACTAACTGATCTTCTTAGGCAGACTAGGCTCACGACAAAGTAATATCAGAATAAGACCTGGTATCTACGGTGGGGTCCACTTGTGAGTGCTTGAGGTGAGCGGCTGGGGATGGGCCTATATAGCATGAGGCGTGCATGGGTTGGATGGGATGAGTGTAATGCTTTCATCTTACATGGTGGTGGGAGAATTTGGACCAACTTGTACCAGGTTTCCTTTAGCCCCTAACTGAGCAGGTCTCTAGAGGAGGATTGGACCGTGACAATGTGGTAACAATCTGAAGTTGGGAGAAAAGGGGTTTCTTCAAAAACTTGCTTAATACAAAAAGGTTGCTTGTGTTGTCTTAGTCTCATGTAATTACAGCTTGTGTTTGCATCCGAAGATGATGCTATCTGTGTTTGGCACATGAATAAGGAATTTCACGTAGGTGCATTTGCAAACTATTTTTTTCATTGTCAATCTGTTGGCTATCAGTTCTTTCAGCTAACTGTTGTGTCTCAGTAACTAGCTGAAGGCGTTCCTGTCATTTCGTTTTTTCTTCTTTGTCTTCTCTGGATTTGGATTTGGCTCGGGGTTGGGAAGTGCCGTGAGGGTGGGTGGGGGTGGAAGGTAGAGGATCCTTATTAATGCTATTCCTGAAAGATTGCCTCTTCATATGATGGAGATAGTTTTTACAAGCCTTAATATCTTAAATTTGATCTTCTTTTTCATCTTCTAATTGTTTCTTGAATTATTTTTCATACTTTCTCTAGGGGAGAATCAAACCCCTGAGTGGGCTATGCGTTTGAGAGTTGCGTTCTATATAGCCGAAGCATTGGATTATTGCAGCAGTGAAGGTCGCCCACTGTATCATGACTTGAATGCCTATAGGGTTCTCTTTGATGAGGTTAATTACTCTGTATTTTATCTTGAAGATAAGCTTTTCTTATGCTGGGTGATAGGAAATAGTTTAATCTTGCACCATCTTTTAATTCCGTTCCACCTGTGAATGGGTTTAATTCTTCACTGAAGATAAGTGTTTCATGTGTTGTTTTTGGCAGAATGGAGATCCACGTCTTTCTTGTTTTGGATTAATGAAGAATAGCCGGGATGGTAAAAGTTATAGCACGAATCTTGCATATACACCTCCTGAGTATCTAAGAAATGGTAATTAATTCTTTTTTCTTACCTAACACCTTATTCTAAACTTTGCTTTCTAATATTAAGATGGACAATTTGGTCATGCCACTGTGGTTCCTGGTATACTATATCACGATCATCAAATAATTCTTTTCATCAAACTAGACAAATTTGATGAGAACGAAAAAGGCCTGGAATGGTATGCTATTGTTTTGGAATTTGTACTCTGTTTTGTTCTCTGATATACCTTACTGTAAACTGGTTTTACACTATTTGGATGGACTATCATCACACCAGTGATTTCTTCACAGACTACGTCATCTTGTTCAAATAGTTCATTTCATGAACTGGCAGAATTTACCATGATGGGAAAGCCTAAATTGTTGTACTATCATGGAGATTGAGAATAAAACTTTGAAACAGAGGGATTATAAGATTTGAACTGAGAAACCACCAAAAAGAAAAAGACTCAGCTTCTGCCAAACTTCCCTACTGGTTTCATTTTCATTTGAGTATTGATAAATGTAGGTTCTTTACGAAATACATATAGATCTTTCTTGAATAGACACTTCCAAGGAATTTGAAGGTCTGTCTAAGAGAAGTTTGCAGACGATAAAGATCATTCATACTTCGATGTTTTTGCTTATGAGAAAATGTGGTTGCATCATTGAATGTCCAATTGCTTGGTTCTGTCTCTCAGAGTCTCTTTTTTTTTTCTTCCCCCCCCCCCCCTATATATCCTTATCAGAATAGCTTTTGTTGGGTTTCTCTTGTAGGGAGAGTCACTCCGGAAAGTGTTGTTTTCAGCTTTGGAACTGTCCTTTTGGATCTTCTTAGTGGAAAGCATATTCCTCCAACTCATGTAAGCAATCACATGCTATTATGTATCAGCTTTACTAACTCATGTTTGATGCTTTATTTCATTCAGGATAACAATACCTTATCTCTAACAGCTTTTCATGCTATTTAGTTACAATTTATCTGTTATAGTAACTCATTCAATGTTGCTACGTCATTTTGAAATTGGCAAGTGCAATTAACTTGAACTAGCTGGCTTAATATATTAAAAAATCAATTTGTTTTTATGGCATAATTGTAAGCTTACTCTAGAACAAGTCCCTCACTATCTTCAAATGCATGCCCGCTTTCTGCTTGGTTACGATTGCAGGAGCAGGACCTCAACCAGCTCCTTGTTTTGGGTTGTAACTTAACCAGCTTAAGCCACTATTAACCTCAATCATAGGCTCTCCTTATTTTCATTCTTATATTTTTGAATGCTAATTCCATAGAATGAAATAGCTGTTTATGTTGAATTTCTATGCCATGGGCTTTGATTGTATTTACTAGTCCGTTTTGCACTATAACTATTCGAATAATTACTTGAAACGTTATTGTTGCATCCGTAAAATGCATGACATAATG